>NW_023496043.1:1647500-1890683 GCF_904425465.1 Colossoma macropomum
CAGACTACTGCCAGCTCCTGCTATAGAAAGTGGTTTCTTTAGCATAGGCACATTAAGTACATGCATGCTGGCTGTCAGTAGTCTTTGCAGTGTGTTTTAAGTGCATTTAAACAGGAGATGAGAGGTGACTGTGAGCTGAAGGCGACCATCAGTCGGCGACAGTTGATCGTTCTTCCCCTCGGCCTGGTGTTTCTGGACCCTTAGCTTCCAGTACAAAACTAAAGCAGCAAATTCAGACATCTAACATGTCCTGGCTGAACTGGAGTAAGACAGAATTGGCTGAACCATCACTTTAAATCTATAGGCCCAATTCAACCTGAATAAAAACATACGGGCACTCATTGAGAGAGAGTGAAAGAGAGAGAGAAACTCACCAAAAACTGTACAGAGTAGGTGTAAGGGATGCTGATTTCTCCTTTGAATTTGTTGCTGAGGCTCATGGGAGGCCCTGTGCAGTCTGGAGCGTCTGGCTTAGCCTGCTTGTAGCTAACACAGAGAACACCACAACATATACATTAACATGGAAGAGTCACACTACAATCATTCAATTATAGAAAACAAGCTCACTGTTGGTAAATATACGTGTAAAACATACTCTTTATGCCCCAAAGCATCATTAATAATAAATATCTGTGGGAAACATAGACTGTATGTCCACAGATATCCAGATGCTCCTTCTAATTACTGAATTCATCTACTTTAAGACACACTCACTGCTGATGCAGGTATTCAACTGCACACACACAGCTTGTATAATCTCCACAAAAATGCACTGCTAATAAAATGACAAAGATTTTAGTTCTTAGCCTTGTGCTGAACTGAAATGCAACGTGAAAGGGGACTGAAAATCCTTCGCAGTCAAAGTTTTCATCTGTGCACCATGATGTGGCAGATTCTTGTACCTCTTAGGTTCCATTTTGGCAGCAACCAGCCGGGCAACAGCGGTCTCAGTCTCCACTATGTGGTAGTAGATGGTGATGTCCACATGGTTGAAGATGTAGAAGGTGTCCTTGTCATTGAAGTCAGACTGCATGGAAGAGAAACAGAGTAAACAGACAGTGGCTACAAGTACATAATGAAGATGGAGGGTAACAGACAAACAGGCTAAAACTTAAAAAGAGCAGTTATGAAATAGAGAGCTAACATCTCAATGTCAGAAAGTTAAACAGGACAAAAACGAACATGTAGTAGCTGAAGTAGGTGAAGACCATATATATATATATATATATATATATATATATACACACACACACACACACACACACACACAGTATAGGATTTAACTGCAGATGAAACTCACATTGACAACGCAGGCGTCTTTGGGTCGGCCCGCTTCTGTGACGTAGCATCCGATGGGAAATCCTGGGTTACAGAACTTCTGATTATCCTCCACATCATAACACCAGGTCACAGGCATGTTATCCACAATCCTGCATTCAACACAGAGGGAGAGGGAAAAAAAACTTGCATGAGAAACTTCTGGCAGCCATCTAGTGGTGAGAAGGTATGCTTGCTTACCGCTTCCTTTTCCAACTGTTCACCACTTTTGGGGGTGTGTCATTAAAATGCAAACAAGTTTAGCTTTCCAGTGAAAGTGCACACACTCTTGTAGGTCGGTTCTGTGCCACAAGGAAACACGGGTGACATGTCTAATGTTATAACAGACCGTTTGAATAGTTTAAAAAATATTTCGCTTAAATTTTGTGCATCCCCAATAATTATTACTTAAACAGAGATAATAGATACTAGGTGTGGGCAGATAATTGCTTTAAATGAGTTACTGACAACTTGACCAATAATTCAAAAGGCAGCTGGTGAAGCCTTCACTGTATTTCAGAAGAACATTTAGACTACCAGGCTTAAATGTCTGCATTTTATTCATTTTACTGCATGTGCAAATCTCTACAAATAAATGTTTTGTTTTTCTGCAATGCTAATCTAGCTGGATCTTGCCCCAATGTCTACATTTTATGAATGTGTATTGGGAACAGGATTGACAAATATGTACATTAAAAATATCAGATATTAGCATTAAAACAAGCACAGAGTCAAATTTAAATAATAAGACTTGCTGTCACCTACAAAATCAGCTGTTCGTTTGCATAAAGTTCAGAAATTCTCTACTTTTGCTGCTCTCGTCGTCTGCTTTACTCCACTGCAGCTCACACAACCCTTCGTGCAAGACTGCCACCTGTCTCCATAGATACTCAATGGGACAAATTAAAAAAAGGCTTCACTCTACTGCAAACAAGAGAAGAGAAGAGAAGAGAAGAGAAGAGAAGAGAAGAGAAGCTCACCAGTGGTGCTGGTAGTTAAGAAGCATGCCCTTCTTGAGGAAGTCCAGGTTGGCTTTATCTTCTGTCTTTTCAGTGTTGTAAGACTTGGTGCACACATGCTTACATTCCTCCTTCTGCTTAAAGGAAAACTGTAAGAGGCAAAATAAGAAAAATATCAATAAACAGCAATAAAATAAAACGTCTTTGGGATTTTTGTGAGAAGTTCTGAGAAAAGGCGATTCGTTTTTGTATCATTAAGTTGTATCTGTTTTTGAGATCAGTGACCCTTTTGTATTGCTGAGTCGCATCAACATATTTTTGTACCTGTAACTATGCTAAACATCTCTGATGGCTTCATAATGCATTTCATCAACATAAAGCAAAAAACATCTCACAAATGATTCAGATGTTTTCAAAATAGTCCACCGAAAAATCAAATGTCCCGCATTTCCCTCTTATCTCAAATGCACTTGATCAGCCAAGACATGTTTGGTGTCTGAAGTCTGCTTCTTTAGTTTTGCTCTCGAATTATGAGAGTAATCTTTTTCAGTGACAGACTTCTTTTACATTAAACTCCACTCTAAAACTAAAAAACTTTCATACACCAAACATGTCTTGGATGATCAACTACATTTGGAGAAAGGTTTAAATTAGATTTTGTGGTGACCCCTTACTTTACTCTGATTGATATGATTACATTGGCATGTGTCTGAAAGCTCTAGCAATATCCTTTACATAAACGATTCCAATGTCTTACGTTATTCAGAATTCATTTTTGCATCTGGTGATCTGGAAAGGGGTGTTTTCCTATATTTTCTGAGTCCTTGACAACTGGTTTACATAAAAGCAGTTTATCGCCCATTATGTTTGGTCTGTCATTGGACTTTGAGCGCAAAATACTTGTTGAAGCTTTGACATGCTGCTTGAATGGCACTGGTGGGCAAAAGCATCAAGAAGGATGCTGCATAAATGCCTTATGGATGAAGTTTTGGGATGCAGAGTTAATGGACTTAAAGTATGACACCAGAATGGGATTAAGAGTATGAGCTGCCAATGCGTGTGTGCCCACAGGTTTAGGTACCTTATACGGAGAAGGCTCAATTCTCTCTCCGAACAGCACCTGGCCCAAGTTTTCTGATGGCCGCTTCTCAGCATCAACAGTGCAGAAATCGAACCTGAAGAAAGAAAACATAAAAAGCTGTTATTGTTATTTTTGTTGCATACAATTAACCTGTCCAGGGTGTTCCTGCCTTCCACCCAATGGCTGCTGGGACAGGCTCCAGCGCCCTCCGACCCAGAAGGTTAAGCAGTTTAGAAAATGTGTGTGTGTGTGTGTGTGTGTGTGCGCATACAATAAACATACAATAAAAAAAAATCATATACAAAACTGTGCACACTAAATATAATTCAGTAACAGTAATAAAGCAGTGTCCTCCAAACAGGGGAAAATGGCAGCTGGGGGTGAAAAACAGCAATGAAATAATGGAGGGGTGGGGGGGGCACCATGAGTGCTTAAAGTCAACATGAACTGATAATCATAGTGCAGTTTCCTATTGTACTGTGAGTGAGTGGCTAGGGCCATGAAGTGCTTTGCCTATTTTTTTTTATTAAAAACAAACAGAGAAGGAACAAAAAATAAAAAAACCCACATCTACAGCGTTTCTCTAGGTCAGTGGTTTCCAGCCCTTGAGTACCACGTGCCCTGCTTTCTCTGCTCCCAACACACCTCATACAAATCATCAGCTCATTACGGCCCTTTCTGTGTTGGGGTGGGATTGTTTGAGCAGGAAGAACAATAAAATCTACAAGACAGGTGACAGCTGCCACATCAGAAAGTATATGATATGTTGCACAATCTGTTCTGGATATGTGATGAAATAATGCAGGTCACCACTGCTACGTCAAAGAAAAGCAAAGTCAACAATCATATAACACACATTAACAGTCATATGTTAAAAATATATATTACAGTTGAAAATAGTTAATGAGGCAGATATTTTCAGTTGTAAAATCTGGAAATGTGTGTTCATTTGCGTCTCACAGCATGAGCTTCAGGTTTAAAAAAAAAAATAAATAGAAAATAAAACGTTCTCCAATTTGACTATTAACAATTGCGATCGGTAACTACCAGCCACACATCATTATCTGAGCGTCTGTAGTGATGTTCAAATAATAAATTATTTATTGAACATCAATATATTTTATCAAATTGTATTTCGTAAAAATTACAAAATACCAGTATAAAATATGCATCGTCCAGCACTAGAGCTACTTCTCAGGGGTTTGAGTGTGGTACCTTCCATATGCCATTAGATTACATACAGACCGCAAACGGTCTTAAAGCGCTCAGTGTTAATGCCAGGACAATCCCTCCTCAGGCTGACTACTCACTATAACCAGGCGCCACTGCTAATCTCTCTCACTGCGTCCAGGGTGCCTTCAGGCATCTTCAAGTTAAGTTATTACCAAAGACTCATGTGTCTATGTGTAATCAAGCCCAACAGCCGGTGATGTTATTTTAATGCAAACTGTTTCGTGCAAGCAACCCTTCGACGACTGTGTCATGATATAGCAATTTGGCACTTATTAGGATTGAGCGATGTTGTTAAAATACATCACGATGCTTTCCCACATCGCAGTATCAAAAAATCAGATGAAGGCAGCTTTAAAGTCACTGAACTGTTTCTTGAGTACTGCTAATCTAAAATACTGTCTTACAAAAACTGACACAGCTAACTCAGACTGGACTGTTTTGTTCTATTTTCTTGCATAAATTAGTTAACTGTCAGGTCCTGGATGCCATGAGTAAAGTGCACGGAACAGAATTAAGTAAGGTTTTAACACCCCAAGTCAAATTACCTGTTTGAAAATATGTTAACAATTCCTGTTCTCAAAACAGAGAACCTAAAAATGGCATTTTCTTCAAATTGTACTGCACAATTTCTACTTCTTTGCTGAGTTTAACATTTAGGAAAAAATAAAAGTGTAACATAAAATATAAAATGTGCCATAACTTTTGCACTGGCCATATTTTATGTTTCTTGTATTTTCCCAAAATGTTAAATTCAGCAAATAAACAGTAATTATGCATTAAAATTATGCAAGCAAAAGTGTGTTCTCTGTAGAGGATGTGTTAACTTTTTATACTTATTTTTTATACTTATGAATTAACAACATGTTATTCGACCACGGGCACCCAAACACTTGCAAATGACTGTACCATGGATGCAATGCACATTATCTCTCAAATATTCAACTAAAATATTGCTGCATTAGTATAAATCACTAGTATAGATGACATTATATATAAAATATGTAATATATTATATTATTATGACATATTATAATACTGCCCAACTACTTTATAACAGTAAATTACTACTTACCTGTTTATTAAGGCCTTTAATTTGCAAACCATGCAAAGACAAATCAAGACTTTTTACACACCCTGCCTATCAGGAAACTTAACCATCCTCTCACCTTTCTTTGCCTACCACTCCCTCACTCTTCCGGTTCTTCCTTAAAGCATGTGGCAAATCAAAAGACAAGCGCAATTCAAAATCACCTGGAGGGCCAGCCTTTCAAGAAACTCTAGAAAAACCAGCTGGACAGTTCCATCTAAATGTGTACAGAAGCCTTTTTTTGTTACACTATCTATGACGGGGCAAAGGCATCACCATTACGTCGACTCCAACAGCCGTGTTTGCTTCACAAGCAATAGTGGTAACGCAAATACTACAAACGTCCAACGTGGCTGTAAGCGATTAGAAGTGGTATGAAAATTTCTAAGCGTCGAGAACATCTGTGAAGTCTACTCACGCTGTGTATTCGTAGGGCAGGACTGACTCCACCGAATCCAACCTGTTCACAAACAGCTCAATTTTGTCCTGTGAAAAAGAGAGCAACAGGAAAGAGGAACTGTTATAAAGTATGCTGCAGACACTGAACACCCGAGGAGAGCAAGGCTAAGATAAAAGCTTAATGGCAATTTTACGATAAGCACTGATAAGCTCCCGACAGCTCTCAACAGGAAGAACATGCTTAAAAAGTGATGTTTGGCAAGAATCAATTACTTTGTTACATGCTAGTATCGAAGTAACGACTTGTGGTCGTATTTTTCTAAGTATTTTCCAATGATAATACTTTTACTTGTACCCGAGTATACTTTTAAGAAAAACAATCCACATTTTATTCATTAACATTTTGCTACTAATTAAATTTTTGTTTTATTTCAATACCATTATGTTGGTGACAACATTTGAATATGCTTTTTTGACAAAAAAGTGTCGCAAAAGAGAAGAACAGAGCAAACCTCAATTCCTTACGCTCATACATCGACGTACCTTAAGTTCCACTGCACTTCTATAAGGTATTCAGTATTTAAGTACTTTAACTTTACTTCTACAAGTTGCTTTTGGAAAGATACTTTTACTTAAGTATAAGTTTAGGCTCAGGTAGAGTCTCCTGAACTCATATTGGTACTTCTCTGAAACATTAACTCAGGTACTAACAAAAAAAATGAATCAAACTACAAATACAGCAGGTCAGAAAACCACTTGAGTACTGAGTTACTTTCAGAACAGCGGGTGAGCGTCTCAGTACAGCCAGTATCTACCAGCATAGAAGGTTTGTTGGTCTCTATTCTCTTGTTTCTGGATCCTTTTGGTGTAAAAAAAAGTAAATAACTAAGCAAATAAACCTCAAATGTGGCAGTGTAGACGCTGTCAGCAATATAACACAAAGCAACATCACACAATTAAATACAAAAAAGGAATTAACTTTAATTGTGAAAGACTAAAACGTAGAGTTGACTCAGTAAAACGTAGATTACTGCCCCCATGCATATACGAGGGTGGACGAACTGTCATCTGAAACAAATCGTCAATGAAAAATTAACCTGAGTACGTGGAACTGGTTATTACTCACCTATATGAGTGAGATAACGCTACATATACAGGTTATAAAGGTTAGACTTTCTACATCTCCAACAGGATGTCAACATCAGTCTGCCATGTGCTACAAACTGGACAGCTTAAGTGCCTCACAGTTGCTATGAACGCTGCCAAGCCTGCATGAGGAGGTGCTGGGGGTCGTATCAGCGGACCCTGTGTCCTGGTTTCGTTTTATCTTCAGACTGTTCAAGGCCCTCTGGTCAGGAAAACAAACAGCGCTCTGTCGGTCCGCCTCAGCTAAAGCTAATGCTAATGGCGAGCTACTTTAAGTCAACTTGTACCTCCCAACACTGACAAACCTGAGTTATGTGTTTATAACGATGTTATAAACACCTGGTTAAAGCTGTAATCTATCACACGTAGATGTGCTAAAGGGCCACTAAATCTTTAGATACCGTTCACAACGTTAGCGTTACATACGCGTCCTCCAACAGCATCCTGTTTAACTATCTACGACTTTTTTCGAATTGTCCCGTTCCACCTTAAACACTGCCGCAGCCACACTCTGGAACTCGAGGCGCCTGAACGTAACCGCGGCACCATTTAAGGTGGACCGGGGAAATTCGAGCACGAAGCTGGCGAGTCGGAAGCCCACTCGCGCTAGCTGTGGCTAACGACGCTTTGGGACGATATGTCCACGAAAAAGGATAAAAAGAAGCCAAACACCAACATGTTTAAGACATTTGGCTCACACCGAGCCGTATTTACCTGGCATTCTCTCCCGCTTTCGTCTCCTTCCGAAGGTTTTTCACAGAAACTGACAGGCGCCAAACCCGGAAGATAAAAACCAGCCGCCTGCCGCAGCAGCGACGACGACGCACCTAGGAAAAGGACGAAAAAGACGGAGGGGGCGCGCAGAAAGACGAACATCGTGGCTCAGTCGACGACCTAACGCTTCATTCAAAAGATATCCAGCCTTATGCGCGGAGAAAAACGGGCCTTTTGCTGTCAGAAGTCGCTCATTTGCAGGGAGAGCGAGCTGGACGAAGCCGCTTCGCTTACACAGACACGTCACCCGCTACACGGCGGATGACGGAGGAATTGTGGGACGGTAGAGGAGCGGCCACAAAGGGCGGCGAGCACACTTCGTTTTTCATAATATAGGTCTCTGCGAATTTCATTCATCACCCCAACACACGAAACCTTTCGAGTTGACTGTAATACAGACTATTTGGAAATAAAGTTATTGAGTTTTTTATACATACACACACACCCACACACACACCATCTAAACCGCTTATCCTCCTGGGTCGCGGTGGGGCGCTGGAGCCTATCCCAGCTGTCATTGGGCAGAAGGCAGGATACACCCTGGACAGGTCACCAGTCCATCGCAGGGCAGAGTTTTTTTATATAGATATTTATCTATATCACTATTAATACTATGATTAATTTAAACACATACTTCTTCAGAACTGCTGCTCTGTGTTAATAAAAAATGATATATTTATATATAAATTGTGATGATAACATTATATTGGACTGATTTAATTAGACTGTTTTGTTCTGCTTCACTTAAAGTTACACCAAAGGCACCCTTACACAGCAGTTACAGACCACGTCTGAAAGGAAACTTCCTAATTATTAGGATTTCATGCATTTGAACTGCTTCTTTCACTGCACTGAACAAATAACATGTTGGATAATTGTAAGATCCTGGATATCTTAAGTCCTAAAAAAAAACTACAAAAAACGTTCAGCAACAAAAAGCCTGCTATTTTATGGAAGAGACTTTTATTATTATGGATAATAATATTATAGATAATAATATTATGGATAATAATATTATGGATATGTTGCTCATTAACTATCAATGTTGGTGCATCTGAAAATCAGTATCACAATGTACTGGTATTGATGATACATCACCCAGTACTAGAACAGGGAATAAAAATACTGTAGCTACATCCAAACAGTTGAATTCAACTTCTTTTCCTACCTGCTTTCCTGACTTTACCTGATCGTGTAGGCATGCGGATCCAAATGCTAGTCTGCTCTGCCAACAGGCCTATGGACTGAGACCATGCACTATAGATCACTCAAAACCGATAGTTTCATTCAGCGATTCGGATGCAGTAAGGATTGGCCAAAAGGATTGTCCTTTATCTCTCCTCCTATTGGACAGACTTGACTTTGATCATAAGCTATCTGGCTAACTCAGAAATACCCCACTGTTCTAAAACTAGTGACTTAACGAAAAATTAAGCTGTTTTCATAAAGCAAGACTAAAAAAAAAGAAATATTTCGGGTCTCAAATAACATTGCAAAGAAATAAAAGCAATAAAAGTAACAAAGATAGGACTCGTGACAAAGACGAGATCATTTTAATGCACACCTCTAACAACACAAAGCACATTACATCAAACAAACATGAAGCAACTGTGGTATAAATGAAAAGATGACATTACAAAAAGTTTCTCTAAAACATTAAATGTCAATGAGATCTTGACCCCACCCCCCCACACGTCTTTGCCACACTTAGAAAACAAAGTTCATTGTCTGCCAAAACCTACACAGTATCTTCATAGGCTAGCATTTTACCAGTCTCTATGGTGCTGTACTCCCAAGCCTGTGGCAGTCATCCTCCATTAGCACTGACTTACAAACAGTCTCAGTGTTGTAGAACAGTAGGCGGCGATATGGGTTAAAGACAGCCATGTCTGATCCTAGGTCAGTTTTCATGCTCTTTACTCACTGGGGTGTCTCAGGAGACACACACCTCAGCTGGGGCGCTAGCCGCGGGCACCGGGTCAGCCTTCTCCTGCCCGGCAGCCATTTTCTTCTTAAAGAGACGCACACTGAGCTGCAGCAACTCCTGGTCCACAACTGGCGCACTAGTGTAGATCTGCTTAGTCGTCCCCTGCGACATGTGACAAGTCATAATGTTAAAAGGGCGGGCGACTCTTCACTTCTCTTGAATATTCATTTCCCCCCCTGAGGTCTATTTACAATATATTTGGTTTTATGTAGAAAAAACATTTTTACATGACCATTTTCCAACCTTTATTTATCCCTTAGAATCAAACAGCCTGTTTCTGATACTGTGCCTTTAAGGCTGCTATATGTGAATGACCTCTGCTCTGATCAGCTGTTTTGTTTTGTGCCTCATTCAAAAGGCAGTCCAGGCTGAACTTTTTATGTAAATGGGCAGAGCTAAAATAATGCGGGCTGAATAGTTGGATATTTGTAAATGTGTTGGTTTTTGTAACATCACAAAACATAATGACATAGGATCTAACCACAACCAAAATATTATATATTTATGTACTACCTTAAGTGGTCAGAAAACCTCCTACAAAATGCCTCTGACTTTCAAATTACTATTTAAAAGTCAGATGCTTTTTCTACTGACTCAGTAAGGCTACTTTTTTTAATTTTATCAAAATAATCTTACATAGTCTAGATTTAAAAACAAAATACTGGTGATATACTGGTACAACATAACACATTTGGGAACTGATGGCCTTGTAGCTGTAATACATCTCATGGTGTTACCACCAAGTTATGTGGGACAGGGTTAAAACGGCATGTCCTAAAACTGCTATCTTAAAACCGTGACCATGCTGTACAGTACATTTAGAGTATATTTACTCTTTCTTGGATCATAAAAATTACCTTGTCGTTTTTGAGGAGCTGCCTGCGGATGGCGATGTCTCGGCGAGCGCACAGAGCCTTACAGCATGGCCCGAGGTTCCTCAGCAGGTTTGCCCTCTCCGTCCTTCTGTTGAGGGCAGCCATGTTCAGCGCTCCGAGGTCATGCTCAAACAGCTTTTCTGCATCTGAGGAGAACAGACAAGAATGGGTTTTTATCTTTCAGACCATTTCAGAGCCTGGGGCATAAATATAAACAGGAAAGCTTACATAGGGAAGGAAAGACTTGTTACTTTTGAGTTTTGTTATTTTTTAGATTACATTGTTGTGAAGCAAGCTACATATATATACACACACATATTTATCCGGATTACTTTCAAAAAACTAAACAACACTTAATCCACAAGTAAATTATATTTTTTATAAATAATACAAATAAAACAATACAATACAATACAAAACAACAAAAAGACAATGTACAGTACAATACTACTACTACTAACAATGACAGTAATAAGCCCTTATTACATTTATATTTATTATGTATACTCTCACCTTCTGTCTCTTCCAGCTCTCTGGCACAGACCTCTTTAACCCGTGTAAGGAGTCGGGGTCCAGCGAGTCGTCTGGAGACCCCCGCCCGTAGGAGGACCGCACCGGGTGTGAATCTAAGTAGCGCCGCCCCCGGAGTACGCGGCTCCTGCTTCTGCTTCGGCATCAGACTTGACCAATCCACATCGATCACATCCAGCGGCCCTGAAGCACAGGGAGGGGGAGTCCAGTCGGTTACAGCAGGCAAAGTTTGTACTCTCAGTAATCTAATGACTACACAGCCACAGCACTGTTAGTCGACTAATATCAAAATTTACTCATTTACTTATATGTATTAAGTTAGTTTAATAGCTGTTAGAAGTGTAAATATTTCTGTAAATGACAGACTCTATGCAAGTTTAAGCATCATTCTAAACATACTGTTCACGTGCGTCAATGTCACAGCGACCTGGGTACTAAAGCTTAAGGTGGATGAAACACAAATGTTGGAAAACTCCTCTGTGTGGGCACACTTCAAAAACTGTAAAGATGCTTATGCAGAATAAATTTACAGAATAATGTTGTACTACAAGTAAAATATTTCAAATATAATGTACAACTTAAGAACCATGAGTGTGAGGGGCCGTCTAGCTCTGGCCCACCAGGACTAGAAAGTGTAAAAATACATTCTCAATAACATATACAGTACTGTGCAAATGTCTTAGGCACCTAAGCACATTATTTTAAATAATTCATCACAGTAATCAACATGTTTTCGCTACGTAACATTAGAACAACACTATGAATCATCAGAAAAAACGCAAACAAACATAAATACATAAAAACGCAATTTGTCTTGTGAGCTAGTTAGGAGAACCAAGTTTGGTTCCCGATTCCTCCTTAATGCCCCAACCATCACAAAGATTTATTGGTAACACTTTACTGTAGGGTGCTGTTCATAAGGCAACATGACACCTACATAAGCTTGTCATGACAACTGACATAACCCTACATAACTGTTTATAAATGCTTGTTCCAATAACTATAAACAATACTGGGCTGCCAGATGATGATGATGTTTGGAAATGATTAAACAAACACATTGACATACAGAAAATGACTACTTATTGCATAGTTTTATGTATTTAGTTATTTGTATTTATTCTTAGTGTTTTTCTTGGCAAATAAACACTTACTGACGAGATGAACAGCTTTTTATTTGTCGTTCTCTCAGGTGCCTCAAAGTATATATATAAACATGTTTGATCAAAGGGCTTGTTGTAAACATATGATAACGTGTAGTTACGGATACAGTGAGTGTAGCGTTAGACTCAGCAGGCTGTGTGGTGTGTACACGTACCTGGGATCTTGTCCTCATCCTGCTGCTCATCTCTCTTCTGGCTGTCAGCCAGGATCTCATCCAGCTCATCGTCGCTGATGGGCTCGTACTCTTCCCCACCAGACGCCACAGACTGTGCATCTTCTCCCTTCCCATCATCCTCTTCTGACACAACAAGCATATAAACGCAGATTTAGGTACAAACTGCTCAGGCAACCCAAAACACTTGAATGTAAACACTAATTCAAGGACTCTTGATAGAGTTAATATGTATGTGCTCTTATTACAGACTTGCAACTTCCATGCAGACCTCTCACAAAGCCACAGGCAAAAGTCTGAAACCAGGTCTGTAATAATCCTAACAAACTTTATAAACTTCATCATTCATACACTTTAATAAGAACATTAAATTAATCTGGAAATGTGATCCTATTCATATTTACATGGAATTTAAATCTGTATCATTTGTATTTATATTAAATTACATTATAATATTTGTAAATTTGTATTTATATTAAATTATATTATATTACATACTTAACATAAATACAAAGACATTTTCTGCTGCAATATCAATGCCTCAGGTTTGAAGATGACAAAGTGCTCTAATCTCAAGAAGTGCAATCTGATTAATGATTTTAGAAGGCTCTAGGATAAGAAAGCCACATGCTGGTTTAACAAAACATTTCTCTCATTATGGCTGCAGCAATCGCTCACCAAAGACGAACCTCAGTGAGGCTGATTATGTTAATTAAAAAACAAAATGTATGTTAATGATTAAAAATGACATGCATAAAGGCAAAAGTGCTCTCTAAAGCTCATTCGAGCTAAAGTAATTCTGACTGAGTGCAATACACTAAAGAAAGCATAGGGGGCGATATGGCTTTCATTTGTTGCACCATAGGACAAGAAATCATCAATCACAACTCTGAATGATGGCAGCGCTGTGTCGGGGCAAGGAGAGAGGAAACCGCAGAAGGCATAACGCTGATTAGTTGATTAATATAATAAAAGTCTAATTATACTGTTAATTCTCAAACAGAAATAATGGTTAGTTAACGCCCTCATAAATTATTCTAATAAGAGGCAATGCAATTTAACAGCTTGAACTCCAAGTGCACTTATGAGATCATGTGCAATGTCCTATTGCGTGATGGCACCTCCAAGCCTCAAAGATGATTGACATTTGTATTGCTGGGGAGTTGGCAGCTACCATAAATAAATAAATAAATAAATAAAGAAATGTCTGACTGAACATGTTCAGCACTCACAGACAAACCACTTTAAACCACATTAACTACACATTAAGAGAAATGAAATCATGAAACAAATATGATTGCTTACGTCCATCCTAAACACTTTGTTTTCTGAAATTTATATTGCCTGACCTGACTGACAGTCCTGATAGTTGGAAACTATAGACAATTCATGATAATATAGTCAACTGGTTCCAAGCTTATTATTCAGTTATTAACCTTACAAGTTATGAGAGAAACTGAGTTTAAGGGGTTAAGTTTTTGAGGGTTACTTTAACCTCCTAAAGAAACGTTTCTCTCACCATCCAGGCTGTCCACCTTCTCCGTCTCACAGGGCTCTGTCTGAGTGTGTGGATCGTCTGTAGTGCTGGGTTTGTCCGTGTCCATGAGGGCTTCTCTGGGCAGCAGTGGCTCGTAATCTCCCCGTTCCATCCTCATCTCCGCTCGGCTCTTGGGCTCCCCAAGTGGTGGAAAGTCAAATGGCAGCATTCGCTCACGTTCTCCTCGGTCCCTTTCTCTGTCCCTGTCTCTGTCCCGCTCTCGTTCTCTCTCTCCGCGGTCTCGGTCGAGGCGATCATGTGACAGCAGCCCTCGGGCAGCAGCCTCTCTCTCTCACGCATCTCTCTCAGATCTCGCTCTCTGATTGGCTCCCGGTTGCCACGGAGAAGGAGTGGCTCCCGCCCTCGCTCCCGGCCAACCCACTCGCGGGGCTCTGGCTCCCAGTCGCGCTGCTGCCCCGGCGGTGGCTGGTTCGGTGGCTGCCGGTGGTCCTTCCTGTCCCGCTCAAACTGGTCTCGCTCACGGCTGTCGTAAGAGCCGGCACGAGAACGGCCCTGACGCTCCGACTCTGGAGAGCTGCGTCTTGAACTGTGGCTGCGTGAGTCCTGCCGGTCTGCACATGGACAAAAGTAAACATTTTAACAAATAAGCAGCAATAGTTTGAGAGTTTTCTGAAAGGCCTGAGCAATCAAAAAAAGCCAACTATAATAAGTGAAATCATAATTTTCCTCATATCAGTAACGCACATTTAAAGTATGTCAGAATGATCACACCAGTCTGTTCCACAATTCGGTATTAGCAACAATGGACTGAACTGCTGCTTCCATACACTAGGTGGTAAAGTGTGCCATTTACTTGCTGGATGGGGAACTTCATATTATACCACGACAACCAAAATGTGAACTGAGTGTCTTGGATTGGGTCAAATTAATGTAAATAAAAGAAAACAGTAAATGCATTCATTAAGACACATAATGGGACATAATGTTTTTTTCTTATATTTTCACCCAAAAAATGTAGCTTGTTCGACTTCACACACGATTCTGTGCAACTGTGGACAACAGTGTAATGTATTATTTCGACAGTACAGCCATTATAAGTTACTAGGAAAATATTGCTGGGTAGCAAGATGGCTAATAAGCCACTTTAGGCTGTACTTTAAGACCAATTAAATTGTTAATCACAATTAAATGTCAGGTAAAATTTCATGATCGGGGCAGCCCTATTATGTCTACTTTGTATATATATCACATATAATATCTTTGTATATATCACGTATAATATTTTCATACATGTTCTTTTTTCTAATACCAATCAGATTTAAAATAAAGCATTAGGAAGTATAGATAAGTAATTTTCAGTAATCAACACCAACTGATACATTGTTGGCCATATCATCCAGCCTGAACTTTCTATTATAATATTCTATATTTTGCTGTAAGGAAAATTAAATGTCTGTTGGTGGAGTGAAAAAGAAAAGACAACCATAATTCTGAAAATTAGTAGAACAAAGTCTAACAGATAAAAAAAGATCATTACAAATTTGCGTTATTCAGGTCAACTCTCTCCTCTCACCTGAAGAGGTGCTGCGACTGGGCTCTCCTCTCCTCAGCTGGTCGATCCTAGACTTCCTCTCTCCCCCCATCGCCTCATTCGCTGCCGCCGCCACCACTCTGTCCCGCTCTCGTTCCCTCTCTCTCTCCCTGTCCCTCTCTCTCTCTCGCTCCCTCTCTCTTTCACGGTCACGAGAGTTACCTCCATGCATGCGTCCCCTGCGTGAGCGGACCCCCTGCTGGCCTTCATCTGCACGGTGGGCGGAGTCGCTGGATGGAGATCGCAGCCGGCGGGAGGATGCCCGGCTTTGGTTGCTGCCCATGCTGCCACTGCGCTGCTGCTGAGGCTGCTGCTGAGCATCCTGTGGCTTACGCAGCATGTGCTGGGGCAGAAGAGGCTGCAGGGGCAGAGTCTGCATCAGCATGGGCGGGTCTGGCAGCAAGGGAGCAATGTTTCTGCCACGTCTGGGAGGCAGCTCAGAGGGGAGCAGCCGCTCAGTAAGTCGCTCACCTGTAAGGAGGGTGTTCCATTAGAACTTTAACCTACATTACTACTCTTATAGATATTGAGAGTGTGAATCTCTGACCTCACGAAGACTTCATTTGTTTACAATTCTTAGGGAATCGCTTCAATGAGTAAGAAAGGCAGTGGACATAAAGGAAAATTCCTGTAATGTTTGACAGTCGGAAGCACAAGTACAGGGAAGGCACACATGACAAAGGACTCGAGAAGCTTCTTATCCCAATTTCCTGTTCAACCGTAACACTTTATCCTGTACAGGCACCTAAATGTAACTGCTCCACCATTTAAGGTGGAAAAGCAACAATAACCTGGTCAACAAGAGGTCAACTATAGCCTTGTAGAAATTAAGACGTGACAACATTCGGCACTATTTAGCCAGGCCTGCGGGGCTAGTACTAAAAAGCAATACTGACATAGGTTTATATACACATAAACCTCAGTTTTGTTTGAACCATTTTGCACAATAAAATATTTGGGATTTACTTTGGTTGTTAAACATGAATGTTATAAAAATGTGAAGGGACATCCCAGAATAATAAGTCACTGCTGACTTACAAACTTAGGTTTACATAAGCATCTAAAATGATTTTATTTAAAGAACAAGTACATTCTGTAATATTAACTTCAAGTATAACATGATGTACATTTTGGCCACACCACCCACTATCAGGTATCAGCAGTCAGAGCACCTCTGATTTACCCACTGCTGACCACTCATATGCAAAAACTTGTAGTTAATTTAGTCATGTGACAAATATTTTACGAGCCACCAAGGACTGCAGCATTATAACCAATAACTGTTTTGGTATCCAGGGTGGCCGGCATTCAACTCACCTGGGAGTGAAGCAGACGAGACATCGGCCCGTTCCGGTACGTCCTCATCAGACCAATCACTGAAGTTTGTGTCCATTTTGAGAGGAGGTGCTGCTGCTGCAGGACGTCCAGCCATGAGTGCTCTCTGAGAGGGCAGATCTTCTTTATTGATTGGTGGAGGTGTGCGAGGACCACGGCGTCTCTTGCTGACTGGGTGCTGGGCTGCTGGCTCGTCCTCAGAAATGTCTGACTCGGCACCACGTGAACGCTTCCGCTTACGGTCCACGATTTTCTTCTTGCCTGTCTTACGGGGAGACATAAGCGGCCTGGGGGCATCAGAAGGGGCAGATGAGGGTGAAGGCAGTGGTGGCTCGGGGTTAAAACGGTCTGCAGGTCCACCCACAGTGCCCTCCTCTTCTTTCCTGTTCTTCTTCAGGTTCTTTTTCTGAGATTTGGTCTTCTTCTTGGCTTCCTCATGGACAGCTGAAGCAGCGTCTTGTCTTTCAGGACCAGCAGACACAGGAGGTGGGGTGCTGGCATCTCTTTGATCTTTCACCCTCCGAGATTCAGAAGCACCTGCACTGACTGAACTCTCCGGATCTGCACGACGCTCCGCCCCTCTTCCACGAGTATCCACTTCCTCATGCCGGCCACGGCCATCCTTCTTGTCGCCGCGACGGTCATCTTCCCTCCAGCGGGCGGTGGGCTTGTCGTCAGTGGGTAAGCGTGGTGGGGATCGGCTCGGCTCTTGAGGGCGCACAACTTGACTCAAGAGTCTGTGTTTGTCACCTGTGCCAACAGGAGGGAAAGAAAGTAAATAACTAAATACTTATTATTGAAAAAAAGTCTGACTATAGAACTGAATCATTTGGCAATCTGACTCAAGAGTGTAGAAGGACCAACAATCATTTACTTAAATAACCGCTGAGCTAAACTAAACCACTGAAGCTAGCAGGTACCTTTCTCCTCAGTGCTGTTGTAGCCATCACTGTCTGCAGGGCTGTTTTCCCTCACTTTTTTAGGAGAGGGACGCGGGCTGGGACTGTTCTCCACGCGGTGCCTTTTGCGTCCACTAAAACAGAAATAATTAATTGAATTTAGCGCAAGGACATCACATAAAATGTTAAAAGAAAAATATATGTCCATTTCGAATTTGATGCCAGCAAAACATTTCAACAAAGTTGGGACGGGGCAAGAAGACACTGGTGAAGTTGTGTAATACTAAAAATAAAAAAACTCCTAATGGAACATCTCACAACTAATTAGTTTAATGGGTAACAGGTCAGTAACATGACTGAGTAAAAAAGAGCATCCCAGAGACGCTGAGTCTTTCAGAAGTCAAGATGGAGAGGACTCACCACTCTGTGAAAGACTGCAACAATTCAAGAACAACATTTAACTTAAAAAAGCAAATAACTTGGGGATTTCATCATGTATGGTACATAATATCATTAAAATATTCAGAGAATCCTGAGAAATCCAGAGAAATTTCAGAGAATCCAGAGAAAAAACAATATTGGATGGCCATGATCTTCAGGCCCTCAGGTGGCACAGCATTAAAAACAGACAAGACTTTGTTGTGGAAATCACTGCATGGGCTCAGAGCCCCTTCTGAAATCCACTGTCTGTGAACTCTCTGTCAAATGCAAGTTAAAACTCTACCATACAAAGATGAAACCAAATATAAACAGGATCCAGAAACGCTGTCACCACTGATAAATCAAAATTTGAAATTCTTTTTGGAAATCATGGACGCTGTGTCCTCCAGGCTAAAAAGGAGAGGGACCACTCAGCCTGTTATCAGCACATAGGAAAGAAAAAGCCAGCATCCATGATGTTGCAGGGGTGCATTAGTGCACATAGCATGGGTGACTTGCACATCTGTGAAGGCACCATCAAAGCTGAACTATATATACAGGTTTCTGATCAACACATGCTGCCATCCAGACGACGTCGTTCTCAGGGAAGGCCTTGCTTATTCAGCAAGACACAAACTACATTCTGCATGTATTACACCAGCATTGCGCCGCAGTAAGAGTCCAGGTGCTAAACCGGCCTGCCTGCAGTCCAGACCCGTCACCCGCTGAAAACATTTGCCGCGTTATGAAACAAGAATATGACAAAGAAGACCCCGAACTGTTGATCAGCTGATCTAAATCAAGCAAGAACAGGAAAACATCTTACTTTCAAAAGTACAGCAACTGGTCTCAGGTCCCAAACGCTTACAGAGTGTTTTTAAAAGAAGAGGTGATTCAACACAGCGGTAAACATTCAACTTTTTTTTTTAAATGAGTTGCTGGCATCAAATTCAAAATGCCACATGGATACGCCACAAGTTTCATAACTTAATAAGCATACAGTTTAAACACTGATAAATATTATGGATTTTGGCTAAACTATGCCAGAGCACACTGACCCAACAAACACCAACACTGTAATATTGTCAGCTGCCTTTATATTAACCCAGAAAAAGAACTGACAAGCCAAATGAACCATGAGTTGAGCTCAGTGAGAACAGGGAGGAGAACAACTTAAAACAGTGTTAATGAGGGGAGAACATGTTAAAACAATGAGGAGAGCATTCTAGAACAGTGTAAATGAAGGGAGAACATTCCAGACCAGTGAGAACAGGGAGAAACATCTGCAGCAAATGTGATTAGGGAGAACATTCTAGAATAGAATCGAATCGAGAGAAGACCGTTCTAGAAAAGTACTAATGGGAGAACAATCTAGACCAGTGTGAAAGAGAGGAATATTCTAGAACAGTTTAAATGAAGGGAGAGCATTCGAGAACAGTGAGAACAGGGAGGAACATCTGCAGCAATGTGATTAGGGAGAACATTCTAGAACAATCTAGACCAGTGTGAATGAGAGAAGAATATTCTAGAGCAGTGAGAAAGGAAGGTGAACATCTTTAGCAGTACGATAAAGAGGACAAAAAAAATGAGAAGCAGAATAGAGAGATCTTTCTTTAACAGTACGAACACAAAGAGGAAACTTTAGAACAAGAATAGAGAGATGAACATCAACAGTACGAACACGAAAAGAAAATTTTAGAACGGTGAGAACAGGAAAGAGGAGAACAATATTTCATATATTCTAGAACAGTGGCTGTGATTACATCCAAAGATTTTAGCCAATCCAATTGAACGCATTCCTATTACAGATTAAGACTGAGGTGTTTATATGCACTCTCCTCAACATCGGATGGAAAATCTGTTTCATATGCACACTACAAGTAATCTACTTAGTGTAGACGTTACCATGACAACGTGCATCACGTGAGTCCAGTCAGAGTGAGACGAGCTGCAGTACGTTTTCAGCTGGAGCACTTGTGTTTTTAACTACTTTAAAATTATGGGAGATTTAGGAAAAAGTACTTCGCTGGTACTTATTAATGAAGTGGGAGAGGAAGACGTCGTGTTCTGAGACACATAAGCTGGACTCCCCGTCCCACCGCCGTCTTTTTTTAAAGTTCGAAGCATAAACTTTGTCTCCTCTGCAGACCAGTTTCTGCTCCCGCCATGCTGAACGTTATAAACCTTTGCTATGATGCGAACACACATGCGCAGAAGGTACTTATCGGATATAGGCGTTTAAATGGTTATTATTTTTCTATTTAACAGATTATTTACAGGATTACCCACCTTGTTGAATCGGACAGAAATTGTATTCCGAATTGAGGTGTATACACAGACATATTCTATTCCAATTGAGCTATTAGTCAGATTATTAATGGATTATTAGGCTGCATGTAAACGTGGCTACTAAGAATAGGGACCAGATCATTCTGGAAAATGAATGGGGTGAACATTCGTAAACAGATAGTAAACAGCGGCTCTGTTTGTTGGTGTTTGTTGTAGAACGTCGTGCTCTGGCTCTTTAAAATACACTCACATGTTCTTCCGTTCTTCATGATTGTCCCGTCCCAAGCGCTCGTCTCGTGACTCCTCTCTCCTCTCCCTTCTCTCCTCCCTGCATTTTTCTCTCTCTTCCCACTCCCTCTGCCTCTCCCTCTCTCTCTGCTCCCTCTCTCGCTCCCTCTCCTTTCTCTCCCTTTCTCTCTCTCTTTCACGCTCTTCTCGCTCTCTTTCCCTCTCCCGCTCCCTCTCTCGCTCCTCCCTCCCTCTTTCTCGCTCCCTTTCTCTTTCCTCCCTCTCCCGTTCCCGCTCTCTCTCCCTCTCCCTTTCCTCCCTCTCCCTCTCTCGTTCTCGTTCTCTCTCGCGGTCTCTCTCCCTGGCCCGCTCACGCTCTCTCTCGGCCTCTCGCTCCCTCTCTTTCTCTCGTTCCCGCTCCCTCTCTCTTTCCCTCTCTCGTTCTCTCTCTCGCTCGCGGCCACGATCCTCTCGTCTGTCCGGCTCCCCTCGTTCACCCCTGCGTTCCTCTCTCCTCTCTTCGCGCTCCATTTCGTCGCTGCGGCTCTGGTGGCGGCTGGGAGACGCCGCTCTCTGATCTGCGTAACAATAATGATCATAAAATAACTAACGATTCATGTAGGAAACCAAAATAAGCAATAATAAATATACCCTAGTAAATACAAATACATCAGGGGAAGTAACATGGGGCAGAAATATCAGTTTATCTGGCTGTAACAGCTATTCAGGATGTGCAGTCCGAGTAATTTTGATATTCGAGTATCAGTAAAAGTTAAAAAGTGACACACGATTAACTGCAGGGAAACAAGATAAAAGGGACTGCCTTCTCAGTCATGTCCTTAACAACACTTCCTTGGTGATGCACTAACATTTAGCACTCACGTTGTATAGAAGTATAACATACTAACTTGGAAAACAAAATATTTACTTGCAAAACTAAATTTTTACAGTCCTGTTAAAACATGAAATTGGCATACTTTATTAGACTGCAATATTTTAAACTCAGCATATCAACAGACACTGTGCAGTAAAATTAGCAGGAAAAAAAGTGGTATATTCAAGTTTGTTTCTTCGTACAGGATGTGTTAACACAGGGGTGCACAACTCCGGTCCTGGAGGGCTGGTGTCCAGCACAGTTTGGTGATTTACCTGCTCCAGCACACCTGATCACACTCATCTGTTAATTGCCAGGTTAAGTTGGAGGGAAACCTCCAAACCCTGCTGGACACCAGACCTCCAGGACCGGAGATGAGCACCTCTGCGTTAACGTATTTTCACGTGAAAAAAACAAAACAAAAAACAAAAAAAAAGTCATTTGACTGGGGGTGTTCAAACTTTTGCATACGATTGTATTTAGAACTACAACTCACTCAAGGACACCATACAAATAAGCCAATTGTAAAATAAATAAATACAAAAAGAAAACAAATGCAAATATGCATAACTTCTGACCTCTGTCCCTGTTGTCACGGCGATCTCTGTCGGTGTGACTTCCTCGCCGGTCGTAAGACGAGTCTCTGGCCTGCTCCCCACGCTGTCTGTCATTGTCATAGCGATCGCGCTCTGCCCCTCTCTCTGTGGTTCTCTCAGAGCTCCTCTCTCTCAGCCCGCTGCCACGGGACTCCCAGCTGTCATGGCCGCCACTGCCACCACTCTCACCCTGGGAGGCACGGGACCCTCGAGCTGAACCTGAACAGGAAAAATGAGTGTTTATCACATTCTAAGCACACAAACAAACAGGACGAGCCTCCAACAGCATACTACAGATTTATTTGTTAAGTAGCCCTCGAACTGTTAATGCACAACACTATACATTAGAATTAGATTTATGTCCAAATATAATGAAATCTTTATTAATCTTGCATGCATTTAATTTGGTACCTAAGTAAAGTCTGTGTAACTTGGATTAAAAACTACTACTAATTATTTTTGAGCATGCAACGTAGAATCACAGAGAATGTCAGGACACAGGCAGCTGACTGATGTAATCAGACATTATGTTATATGTTATACTCTTATGTTAGCTGCACAGTAAATGAAATTTAGACCTTTTGCGTTTTTTTACTGCTAAAAATAATATTTTCCTCATTAAGATATTAGAGTACTTAATCATTCACACTACTAACTACTACCATCATTCGTTTTACTATTATTAGTACCCAATATTAACTGATAACTGTATATTATTACTTCTGCGAGTAATAATGTGGGATATATCTTTTGCTTTCAGTGTGTAGTTCTTGTGATCTATATGCTTAATGATCAAAAAAAATTACTGGAATACTATTAGCTTGAAAAGGCACATATTTACATACTTTGTATCTCCATATTTTCTGTTTTTTCTTTCTTTTATACATAATTTGAAAATGCCCAATGCCCTTTACACTGTGTGAAATCGTTATTAAAACTGACCAGTAGACATGGTATCAAATTACTTGGAACACCGTAACATAAGCTTACACAAAGATTTTTCCTTCCATTCTGGAAATATGAGATTTAGTTTTAACAGCGAAATGTGTGTAGCAATATATTATAAAATTTTACAGACAATTTTACCTCAAGTGTGTGTGAGAGAATATGCCAAGTTCATTACAGAGCTTTGCTTCTTGTGTTGGGTTTAGTTCCTCACCTTTATCGGTGGTGTCTGTTGCTCGACCCCTCCCTCTCCCCGTCCTCTCGGGCCGTGACTCATTCCTGCTCTCCACTCTGCTCTCAGTCCGCCCCTCCTCTCTGCCATGTCCTCTTCCATAACTTCTCTCTTCTTGCACCGATGTGTCCTCCTTTCTGTGGCCCTCGTTCCGCTCCCTTTCTCTCTCCCTCTCCCTTTCTCTCTCCCTCTCTCTGTCCCGGTCCCTCTCTCGCCTTTCCAGTGACTCTCGGCCAGAGCGGTCTCTGGTTTCCGTTAGGCGGGACTCTCGTGTGTCCTTAGTGTCACCTAGGTTACGGTGCTGCCGGTCATCCCGCGTGTCTCTGCGGTCCCGTTCAGCACGGCGGTCTCGGTCACGGCTCTCTCGTGTCTCACGCTCGTCTCGTGAAGAGCTCTGATCGATCTCATAGCTGCGATCACTGCGACCGCCGTCCTTCTCTCGCTTACCACGACTCTCTGGACATGAGAGAGACAGAGAGAGAGAGAGAGAGACAGAGGGACAGAGAGAGACAGACAGACAGACTGTTAGCTTCATGGATGCACAACACTTCTTAATACTATTTCCTCAAGAGAAAGGGTTTAGAAAGGCTAGAAAAGGTCAAACAATATAGTATGTAAGTTGGCTCTTTTGGCATAAGACTCATATGTAACTGACTGACTGGCCTATACTGTGCCTCATCCAAAAAGTAGTCTGGGCTGAAACACTCCTTATAACTTCAGTATAAAGGGGTAGGGGTAAAACACTGCAGGTGGATATTTGTAAAGGTGTTTTTTCTGATATCACAATAACAATGAATTCAAAACGGTCTATTGTTGCAGCCTAGTCTTCAGGTATGGACTGGAATGGATAGCACATTTGAAAATGTACCAACGTTTATATACTACATCAAAATTTAATTCAGTTTTTCATGACGACATTAGCCCTTTAAAATAGTTGATTCACTGGATCAGGTGCAGAGCTTGGGGACTCCTGGACCAGGACTGCAAATGACTATATTAGTGCAAGCAGAGTAAGTTTCAGAATAAGCTTCATCTATGCATCAGTCTGCTCTCTCCTACCGTCTCTACGTTCGTGGCGTCTGTCCTGGGCAGGGCTCCTCTCCCTCTCGCTCCGCCCCCTCTCTCTCTCCTGGCCCTGTGAGTGGTGTCGGGAGGCGGGACTGGAGCGTCCACGTCCGGAGGGCGATGCCTCTCTGTGGGGAGTGGGGGGTGAGCGGGAGCGTGAACGGCGTGAGGCCTGAGCAGGAGGGGGCGAGGATGAGGTGGGAGGAAGAAGGTCACGTTGGTAGGATGGTGAGGTGGAGCCCCGGCGCCGGTGTGGAGAGGGAGTGTGCCGCTGGTGGGAAGAGCCAGAGTGAGAAGAGGGGGAATGGTGGGGGCGGGATGCAGGTGAGGGGCTGCGGTGATGACGGGGTGGGGTACGGGACCTGAGAGGATTTGATGCATATCGTGTACCATGAAAATATCTGCAAGCATAGTGATGTAATACTTCTGTCATATCAGATCCTCTTATTTGTACTGATGTATTAGACCAGTTCTATTTTATTCTCAGTGGAGATTCTCCATTAAAGATCTTCAGTGCATGTTTGCTCACCTTTGGGGTGAAGCCAGTTTTTGGGTGGCAGGTTTGGGAGATGATGACTTTCTCCTTGTCGGGGGAGATAACTCTCTAGAAGGGGACGACACGCTGCCTGAACGTTCCTCTGATGTCACCGACCGCTTGGCCTTGTGTGAACTATCAGAGCGGTCCCTACAATGACAGCCAGGTAAAAAACTTCAGGTTAACATAAGTCAACCACAACTACATACTAACAGTCTCTGAACCGCATGACATTATTTAAATCTATATTATATGGCCAAGACTATAAAGTGCACATGGTATTTGTACTTCTCCATATTTTTTTAAACACGCTGTGGTGAGAAACCAAAGCACTTCCCTGCATAAATGCCGTACCTGCGCTTCTCTTTCTTCTCCTTGTGCTTCTCAGTGTCCCTGCTGCGTTCCTTGCCCTCTTTTTGTTTGTCCTCACTCTTCTCCTTGTTTTTGTGCTTGCCCTTGTGCTTTTTGCCTCCCACAGGCAGCTCTAAGGGCACAGGCGGTGGTGGACTGGGCGTCCGTGGTCCTTTCTTCTTACTGTGTCCAGTCTTGGACGATCTGATCAAAGAACAGGGTGTCATTGGGGTTCTTTCTGAATTACTGTCAAAACAATTTTGCCATTTCTCAGTCCACAGCTAAGGTATGCTTTGAAAGCCTTAAACCTCTATGTACGGGCCACATTTTAGCTCCTCACCATCACAACTACAAAACTTACACATTAGTTTCACAGTAGCTAATTCATAGAAGTTACAGAAAAAAAAAAATCATAGAAGTTACTTAGTAGTGAGTATTGAGATTATTAACTAGATTATTAGCCTAAAGTTCAAGGGGTTACTATATTTATTTAAATATATCAGCTAGTTCATATGGCATTGATAAGGGTAGAGGGGACCTGTTCAGTTTAGTGCAAATTCAGGATGGATTTAATAGGTTAAATAACATCCCAAAAGAATAATGCAGACATTGGAGCCGTAGAATGAAAGACTGATTACTAATACCTCTAATTAACTGTACAATAAGTATTTGCTAGTCTTTTTTTATTCATATTTAACTCTATCTTTTTTTAGATTTATAACTAACAAGCCTAGGATTCAAGGGGTTAGGTAATCTCTTATGTGGCTTCTGACACTGTATTCTATCAATGTAAACAGAAATACAGAAAAAAAAACAGATATGAAGGCAGAGCCTACTACTGTTTTTGGTTTTGCTTTCATCCATTTTTATCGATAACTATGTCATACAGTCAGAAAACAATCCCTCGCTCTTCACATCCAAATGAACCTCACATGGATAGAATGCAAGCTGATCCTGACCCACACTACTCACCTGCTCTCAGTGTCCTCCGGCCTGCTCTGCTCTGCTGCAGGAGAGGAGATGACCGAAGAAGAGGTGGATGTCTTCTTCTCTTTCTTGCCAGCGTTGCCGCCTTTCCCGGCAGCCTTGCGTTTGGGGGATCCAGCTGATTTGCGGGATGAGGGTGAGCCCTTGGAACTGGAGCGCTCAGGAGATCCCTAAATGGAAGACAAAGCAGTGAATAATAGCAGTATGCTGAACAAATAAACAATAATACTGCGTAAAACCACCATAGAGAGGCTGTTTAACTCTATCAAACTCTATTAAAGTCTCAAAAGTTATACAGAAAATATTTGATATATTTTTACTTTAACTTAAGTCTTACTCTAGAGTCGTCTAGCTGTGTGCATGTCTGTGGTGGTCATAGTAAAAGGAATCAGCTTGTGGAATTGGAGCTGGAATTAGAGAGTTGAAGACTATATAAGACTATACAAAGACTAGAATGTCAGGCTCCAGTCCTTGCAGGCCAAAGCACAGCAGACTTCAGCACACTGCCTCATTAAACACATCTGATTTAGCTCAGCGAATTAGCAACACCTTCATGAAATGACTTCAGAGCATTAGTTAAGGGGAAAACGAGAGTAATCTCCACAGCACTTTGGCCCGGAAGGTCCCCAGTTTGACATGCCTGATATAAAAGAAGTTCTTTGCTGCCTTTACTGTTTGACGCACTGCAAGTTTCTGAGTGGGTTCTGAGTGTTCACTTTCAGATGATATTTATTAATTTCTTTTATCAGGCTCTGATTTTGTGCCTAATTGAGAGATTCTGTCAATTCATCTTTTGACAAAATATCTGCTGTATGAGCGGACATACCCGCTCTTTGGAGGTGCTGCTGGTCCTGGTCTTGGCTACAGATTCCTGTTCCAAGAGGACAATTAAAAATAATTTAACTGACTCATTCAATCCATAATTTTTATTACCTATACAGCTCATTTCTACATTAGACAAACTAGACTTTAGTAATCAGGTGTTGTACCTCTTTCTTGATAATGATCTCTTCTCGTTTGTCCATGTTCTCCTGCTCGAGCTTCATCAGCTCGCGCTGGATCTTCTGCCTCTTCATTTCCAGGGATAATTCGTAGTCGTAGTCACCGTTATCTGAATCTAAGGGGACAGACAATCACAGACGCCAAATGAAAACCACCCTCATTAAAGTAAAACGTAAAATAAACTTACAGAAATTACACAGTCAGTTTTGTTATTCCTCAATTTTATCTTTGGCGTATCTATATGATCAAGGTCACGTCTGAGCATAACAACCTGCAAAATGCTTGATTTGTGGTTAAATAATCAACATTATCAATAATGAGTAATAACTAATAAAAGCAGAAAACAACGACACTGCCCACACATGAATCCCTTCAAAAAAATGGCAGGTAACTTACTTGTTGGCACTGTTTTGTAATTAGTAAATGTGTATTGGATTTCACTGACTTGGATTTTTATTAGCTCAGTAGTTGTGCAGTACATGTAAATAGATGCTTGAGGGTCAGGCATGAAGGTAAAGTGGTGCTTTGTGTCTTAAAAAGGTAACTTTATCTCAATTTTCCAATTATTCCAAGATGAGTGAGTATAAATTAATATATTTCAGTGGTTCTGAGCTCATCCCATTGCATACTGCCACTACTATTCATCTACTGTCTAATTCTATTTTGTGTGCTTTACTCAGGGTATCCAGTGACTTTTCCCTGGAAAAATATCCAGTATAGAAGAGAATGATGTATAAAAGTTGAACAGAGTAACACTGAATACTTGCAGGGAATGTTTGTTTATTCTTTAATATCTCCTTGCGACAATTAAAAATGCAATTTTTTAAACAACGGCCTCTGACTAACTGTCGCAACAGCAGCATCAATTCAGACATACTGTCAGCTGCTGAGGCTCATTGAGCTGGAGCTATGAGTGTCAGCTTCACATTAAGAGTGAAAATTAGGGTGAAGATTAGAGCTTTAAGTATCATCACAGGACACAGCATTTAGTGTGTTAAACTTAGTTTACCAAAAAAGTCATGTTTTTGGTCTTTCTGTGTGGTTTCACTAACTCTTACACCTGCTCAAGGAGACTTGTAAATATTTAGTAACTAGTAAAAATAGTCTGTGTGGTGAGGACCACTTTGATTTAGTGATACATAAACCTGACCTTAGGAAACACTTACGTTATAACTAGCCTACATTTGAACTTGCGTACACCTGGTGTAAACAGCCCCAGGACCTGGCAGTTAAGTGCAATATGTTTACTGGAGGCTTCAGGTTTTTTTTTTCTCTTTCAAAGAACAGTTTACAATTCATAAGAAATAAAAAAAGTAAGTTCCTAGAAATCTGGTCAACATTTACAATACTGTGTAAGGTCCACTTTGGTGTAATTGTAAGTGAACAAAACAGTCCAATCAAAAGAAGCTAGGTCAGGTTTGCAGGACACTTATGAAAAATGGGCTCAGTAACTCAAGACGATATTAACAGGTTAATGCTGATCATGTGACATCATGATAAAATATGTTTTGAAGATATCATGATTCTGAATGTGATCAATATCACCCAATCCCAAGTGTAGCTGATGGACGTTAGAGCTCTGACCTTCGCGATTGGCTTCCCACTCTGCTGCTTCCTCTTCGCTGGCTGGTGTACGTTCTTTAGTGATCTTTATATCCTCCTTCTCTCTGTGTCTACCTCGGGATGAATCTCTCTGCTATTCACACAGATTAATTCAGCTTGTTAAGGTACACAATGATTTACATTCTTACATATATAAAAATATAGAAATGGATATTCTAGTTTCCCTGCTTGCGTTAAACATGTATTGTTTGGCTTGGTATAGAAGTATTCTTAGGTCAAAACATGAATTAAAAAACCCTGATTTAACAAGTGACCGCTTGATATGGTAATTTGTCTTACTCTAGCTGTGGGTGAAGTAGGTTCGTCTGGCTCTCTTTTCTGAGTGTCTGCATCAACATCCTGTCTCTTATTCTTCATTCTCTCCCGGAGATCCCCAGTGGGCCTCTCGGCTGACCTACACTCACAAAAACACACAGACACACAGACACACACACAGACACACACAAGCTCACGTTTAAAACTATGCAGTGGTCATTTTCAGTAAGGTCCCAGTAAGTCAAAACGAGCCTCACCTGCTGAACGTTCCAGAAAAACCTTTGCCTCTTGATGGGGTTCCATGTGTGTAGCGACAAGTGTTGCCGTAGCTGCAATTTCCTGTCTTTAACCAATTTCTACAGTGGGTCTGCTGGAAATAAAACACAAGCTACATTTACTATTTTTGTTACAGTGCCTTTAAGACTGATCTACAATATGCAAATGACCTGTTCTAATTGGCTGCCCTGTATTGTGCCTCATTTAAAAAAGCAGTGTGGGCTGAAACACTGCTTATAACTTCAGCATGAATGGGCAAGGCTAAACTCCTGTAAACTGAATAGTTGGATATACATGAACATGTGACATCACAAAAACACTGAATTATAATACGTCTGATTTGCAGCTTCATTTCCATATCTGGACTCGGGAGTGAACAGTACATCAGCTTGGTCCCCAGAGGCCTGTCTCACAAAGCCCATTTAATATTTAACAAAATCCAACAAACATTTTACAAGAGCAGTTAACAATTTTCTGTCAACCCAGATTGAGACACTGAGGCCTTAATTAATCCCTGTGCAAAACACACAGAGAAGTCCAGTGACTTACTTTTCAGCAGTTGTTCAAGAAATTATACAAAATACTAATAAAGTAAGAAATTAACAATGAAAAAATTAATAGCAGTTATAGGTGAAAAAGCAAGGCTGTGACAGAGTTAACAGGGTTTTTCTGCCATTTATTTACCTCATATTTTTCATATTTACATAATGATTTTGTGTTTCTCGTTTTTTTGTTTTTTTTTTAGCTCAAACTAAGTTCAAAGTTACCTGGCTAAGAAATATGGCTTCAAGAGGCAGGACCCGGTTATTAGGACTACAAGAAAAGGAACAGACCCAAACATTACGTGACATTTTAACCTTACCTCGGCAACATTACTGCCCGTGCTGGGTCCGAGTCTTTCAAAAACACTGGGCCGGCGAGATGGAGTGGTCGTGCTGCTGCTGCTTTCAGATATGGTCTTCGAATTCTCCACTGTCACCTTCCGCCTGATCTTGGACATTCTGCAGGGCTTTAGATTAAACATTATAAACAATCATGAGCTTTAAAATCATTAAATATAGCTTCCTATCAGGTAGTCTGCACACTACCAACAGCAGAATAACACCTTTTAGTGACATGCTAACTTTTCCAACTTTGTTTGCTGAGAAATGTTCATGTTTCGGTAACAATAATTTAGTTGTGGGCGATACTGACAAAATTCAATATCAACATATTTTAAATTTATCACAGCATCCTATTGTATTCACCTCAGCATTAAGTAAGTTACTGACCCCATGTTTCCGAATCAAAATTTTGTTTTGAATTTTGTTTCGAAACAAAACTAATAATAAGTTTAAGTTTAAATAAGTTAAATACGTAATGGATAAAGTCACCTAAGCTGTGCAGAGTACTTAACTAACTCTTTAAGACTAAACATCTTGCTGTGTTTAAAGGGGTTCAAATGACCTGGTCGTCTGTGTTATAATTTTGTCACTGTCAAAAACTTGAGCTTTTTCCAGAGGTGTTTTTATGCAGCTAATTTAAGATGAGTGAGAACTTAAGATGTTTTGTGCGAGTGGACACAGATCCCAAAACCTGACACCAGTATTTATGGCCATCATATTATGGACACAATGAACATCCATGCAATACATGTCTAAAAAAAAATATATAACGGATACTGAAAAGCAATATTGTGTTATATTGATATTGCATTTCAGCAATAACTTTTGTAGAAACTGTTTGTAGAAATACAGTCACTCAGTAACTTGAGTCCAAAAGTGCAAGTTAGTTTTCTAAATTCATGACAAGCAGGTAAACCTTTTATATCGGACAGTGAATATTTAAAATAACACAGTGTGTGGATATTTTTAGCACAAGTAAAATGCTGTTATGTTAATTAAATCAGCATGCAGATTATATTGGGGAATATTACCAATTTTATAAAAATTTCTGAATAATTCAATCCTTGAGATGTTAACAGAGTAATTCTGGTGGTCTGACATAAAATGCTTTATTGTAGTGAAACACTGATTCAGAGTCCTTACAGTGGTGCTGATAGGAAGCAGGGGTCACAATGTCTGTATCTCAAAAATAGCCATTTTATTTTCCATCCAAAACCACCAGTGAACCTAAACGCGTCTTCTGAGTGTCCTATGTAATGCTAATGATGGATAAACAGTGAAAAATCCGAAAGGACTATTTGCCTTACAACGCCCCGCATGTATCCCTCCGCCATGCGTGGATTGAAATAAATGAATTCAAATGAATTTTAAGCCAAAACTTTCTCACAAAACTATCATAAACAATCAGGCAGCGTTCACCCAACCATTTCATGTAGGTTAATGACTTTCAGCGAGTGATCCTTTAAAGGCATTAAACTCTGTGGACGTCTGGTTCCTATCACCACCACTGTACACAATTCTGACTCGGTACGTTTCTCTGGAAACGGAGCATTTCACGCCAAACTTTTTTGAATGACTTTGTTTACATCTCAGCCACTTAATTATGTAGATTATTTCGAAAAATCGGTCAAAATTCCCTTTAACGTTATCGGACAATCTGTGCAGTGAATGGATGCTAGCTAGGTTAGCCATGCTAAATCTGTAAACAACCAACACTGCCGTGCTTCGATATTAACCAAAGGAGGAGCAAGGTTATCCCAGCGTAGCGTGCACACTGAAGCAGACATTCACACCTCAGCACCGCTGCAGTTCAAAACGTTTTCGGACAAATATTCACTAAAACGTTTCATCATCAGTGACTAACTGACCTGCACTAGCATTAGCTCCGAGGCCTAGCAACGGCCAGCGCGCGGCGACCTGGCGAATCTTAACCGGCCTGCAAACAGAAGGAGGCAAAGTTTCTCACCCGGAATTTTATTTAAGCACCGCGTCCAGTTTCATAGACCTGTTGGGACGGTTATCTTATTATAAGCAACAGTAATCCTGTAGTCGGTTCAGCGGGTTTCCCCACGCCGCCTTCATGATGATAGCGAGACTACAAAACCTCCTCAGCTTCAGTCTCAGCGCCGACAAGAGGACTGGGGGAGACTGGAAACACCACTGCGCGTAATCACGGGCTGCGTTTCAAATGGATCCGTGCTCCCTACGCAGTGCACTAGGTAGGTCAAGAAATAACGACCACCACTCGCGAAGACGTCTAATAAACAGTCACTTGTGTTCAATCAAAGCTGCTCGACTCCCTCCCAACCTATTTAGCGCACTATTTGGATGTAGAAGCCACAGTTTCATGACCTACCTAGTGCACTACCTAGGGAGTAGGGAGCCATTTGATATTCGGCCGTACACTGAATGACTCGATCGACCAGCCTTTATTTGAACTTTACTTGAAAGGGATTGAAAAGAGTAAATATACGTTTGTGGTCATAAAAGAAAATGCAAAGAAAATGTAAATAAACAAACAACATGACTGAAATTATTCTTAAAACAGTACATAAAAATAAAAAAAGGAAAATTTAAGACACGTAAGACAAATCAGGACAGCTAATTAAAATGATTAAGCAGATGAGTAATAAAAATAACTTAAAATTAGTAATGAATAAAACTACTGAATAGAGTAAGAAAAAAAAATAAGTAGGAAACAATAGTAATGATAATATGATAAATAATAAGAATAAGTTAAATTAATCACAATTAATAAATACTAAATTAACCAAGAAAGCCACTAAAATAGATAATAGACAATAGACTAAAATATATATATATATATAAAAATCAATTAAAGCAGCTGCAGGCTGAGTGGAGGTGGTTAGAGATTAAAAGTGACACCAGCGAGCGGAAGGTGCAGAAAACGGACTCATTCATTTCCTTTTGTTTCACTGAAGCTCCACCCAAAACTGCACACTGTGTGCCAAAAATAGTATCCCACCATTAGAAATGCGTTCATTTGTATGTTATGTATAGTATGGTAGTATCTGGTTTTCTCCTAACTTCACATCAGACATAGAAAAACATTATATTATTATATTTATTATATTATTAGCCAATTGTAAGATTCCACAATGTAAATGTAAGTACTGCAATCAAAAGCCATTGTTAGTTAAAATTATAAATGAAACCAAGCAATATTTGAATTTGATTTTGTGTGAATACTGGAGATGAACGTATGACAAATTGACAATAAAATGAATGAACTTCTGTGGACAAAAGGCTGGGTGTATCAAGGAAAAGAAATATCCAATCATGTTGAAGGATAAACACTTCAACCAGCCAATCACAGTGCAACCAGCCAATCAATCATCAGTTGGTTTTGGGCTATTTTACTGGTGTTTTTGAACTCATATAAAACAAAATTATTATGTGGGTTAACTATATGTGTTCAAAATTGACATTAACATCACCATTTATTATATATTATAGGTTATCTGAATGCTGTCTGTTGTCTTCCCATGATGGAAACAGCACTGACATCACAACTAGGCCAATTCTTGCTGCATGAAAAATTTCAATGTGCGCAGTTGTTCATGTGCTCCCTCTTGGTGGGAAGCTCTTTTTTTTTCAATCAAAACAAGCCTATTTGAAAGGAGCAAAAGGATAGAAATTATACTAGCCAATCAAATTTCAAGAGAGGCGATCAGATTAGCCAATCAAAGCACAGGGCAAAAATTCAACCAGCCAATCAGAGAGCAAGAGGAAAAAAATCCACCACACTTTCAGTTTACAGGAGGGAAAATTCAACCAGCCAATCAGAGCACAGGAGGGCAAATGTTACCAGTCCAGGGGGAGTATTCAACTAGCTTTCAAAATGCAGGAGGAAACATCATACTTGCAGAAGGGAACGTTTCACTAGTCAGTCAAATCTCGAGAGAAATTAAATAAGCCTATCAGAAAACAGGAGTAAAAATTTAACCAGCCAATCAGACTGTAAGACGATAAATTCAACTAGCCAATCAGAGCTCAGGATGGAAAATGGAAACTGGAGAATTGTAGAAACTAAACACTGCTGAAGGTGTAAGTGCATGACAGCAGGTGGGCTACAGTCTTTTTATTCACACTTTCCGTGACTGTACAGGTGAGGGTACGCTGAATATTCATTTAAATACATTTGGTGTTTTTTGTTCTCTGTTGTAATCAACAGAATTAATGTGTTGTATTAAAAGCATGAACTTCGGCAAATAGAAGCATAAACATGAGGAATCACTGATATATAAAGTCTGGCTAACCAACAAAAAAACAGAACAGAAAATGTAGACCTATATTTTGTATGAAAATCTTTTTTATTTGCTTTCTTTGCTCTAAAGGTGAATAGGAAATGTCTTATTATGGTCATTTTAAGCCTGTCGGAGTTTATAATCCCACTGGTCTGAATGCACAAATCACATACAGGGTTCTACAGAGTGTCCTTTTCTACACAGAGTAACAACTCATTGAATTTTCTGTAGAGCACGCAAAGCTATGGTCTTGACAGCCAGAAGTGCATCGTTGCAGGCACCGGAGATCAAGCTCGGAGGAAGGAGGAAGCCATACTTTCCTTGGTCTTGGAGCTCAAAGGTAAACGAGTACTTAATCCCTTGATTGTAGGCCCAGTCATCCGAACCCCCAGGAGCCAAATCTGATGAGAAAGAAAAGTGGATGTGACAGTAGAAATTTTACTGTACTCGATTCTGTAGATGTATTCTATTCCTATCTGTGTAAGTAGCATTTCACATGTTCAGTAATAAACATAAAACAGATATAAAATAGATTATTTGCCATTTTATGGTGCTTCATTCTTTCTTTTAATCTACTCCAAGAATCCTATAATAGACTCAGGAGACAGCAACTTGATTAAATCAAAATTAAACCAATTAATCATAAAACACACGGGGTAACAAGCAATTTAACTGATTTATTCAACTAATTCAGAAAAAAAGCAATATTTTTAATATCAATAATAAAAAAAAAAAAATCTAATTAGCTTCTGCCCCGTTCCTCTTTTCACAGTGTAAACCCAGTGGGCCCTGGATGTTGGGTTAAATGTCTTCACTTTTATGCAACAAAATGAGTAGAATAATACATCCTTGAGCATATAAAGTCTGTCTGGAACTATCCAGAGAGCCTTCTAATTAGTGAACTCATCTACTTTAAGGAGCGTCCATTGCTAGACAAAACACCTATAATCTCCATGAAACAGAATGACCAATAGAGTAGGATGCTCTGGAACAGCCGTATGTAAGCCTACGGTCACCGTGCCCACCACTGGGCTGTGGCAGTGTCTACAAATGCTTGAACATATAGTGAATGATCAGGACAGAGCTGGATCAAGCTTACATATTGTTTTTGCTCCAGCACCAAACCGATACAGTTTCCCGTAAAAACGACGTATTTTCTGGGATGCGTCTTTTACAAGGTCAAGCTGTAAAAAAGCACACACACACACACACACACACACACACACGATTATTTATCACACTGACCTGAGGTTAGTCGATTCTCCTGTGAGGCGTTTGACAGTTGATCCAAGATTAAGTGTGTGTAATATGAAGCTGTAATGTTTAATGACAAATTACATCACAACATTGTTTTCTGAGCACATCATAGGTATTGTCAGTCAAATCAAATCAAATATGCCTTATTGGCATGACAGGATATGGGACCTATGTTGCCAAAGCCATACAATGCATGTTAAATTGAATTATCATTAACATTTAAACAAATAAATAAAAAAGTCCATAAGGATAAATAATTAAAACAAAGCTATAAAGTTTAAAGAGGTATAAATATGGTAATTCATATAAGTATAAAATAAATTTGGACATACAAAAAATAACAATATTAATAATAAAAACATAAAACAAGCAATAGGATAAATATGAAACATTAAGTAATAAAATCTGAACATCAGGAATAAGAAATATTGATCACATACATTAAGTTGACTTTTTTTTTGTGGCAGTTCTGAATAAATACTTATTGTATATGTATATGTACTTACAATAGAACAACTGCATACATCAAAAAGAAACAGAGATTTAAACCAATTATGATTATTTGTGATGCACTTTACAGGCTGCACTTGTAGTGTCATCTCTCACATTCAGTTATATCTGACACTATCTATGTTTTTCACATCTTTTTTCCCAAAACAGACCACAAAAACAGGCCATGGGATTTATTTTAATATTTGCAGTAATGTCACTAATATCACTCAGCCAATACAGCTATTATACTGTATTCATAGTCTCTGGGCTTGTGTGACTGTAAAATGACTGTTTCACAAAAGTTTCAGCTTTAAGTGGTTTTTAACCTGTTTTCAAAAGGTTCCCTGTGGTGAAATGAATGGTGATTCAAAATGGTGTAGTTCTTCACTTTTGCCGCTCGTACAACAACTACAACAACAGCAGAGGTCACAATGTCAAATTAAAACTGCATACTAACAAGGAGCTGATTGAATGTTTGCCTATTAAGCCATTACCTTATTTATTTTTAAACAATTCTTTAATTATTCTTCCTGCCCTTTATTAAAATGAGTCTAGGCCTGTCACAATTCTGGCATAATGGTGTCAGCTGTGCTCCCGACTTTCAACACCAGAGGTCAGCATCCCCAAAGTCTGAGGCTGTGTCGGTCACTCATTCCCCTCACTTGTTTCCCCTTTCACTAATCCCCTCTCCTATAAATACCCCTCTCCAAACATCTCTCACTATGAAGCAGTGCCAGTTGCTGATTTTTGGATTATTTAACTTTGTATTAAACCTGCAATTGGATCGCCTGTGCCTGCTACTTCACAAATAGCATGATTGCAATTATTTGAGATGTTCGCAATTCACTTAAGATGACTGATCATTTTCCACAGTCATTAGATTTCATATCAATATTATTTCTGCACCCAGCAAAATGTGAATTGGGTGCTGGGTTGAGGCAAATAAATGTAAATAAAAGACAGCAACAAATGCATTCATGTTCAGAGGGCAGAGCAAGTTTGTTTATGTGTTAGCTATTCAAATAAATGTTAATGTGTACCTGTAGACATGTTTGTGTGAATCTTATTAGTTGCATACAGTGAACAAAAAACAATTATTAATGTGAATCACAAATAATAATTATTCATGTTAATCACAATTGTTTATACGACAATTAATTGTTAGTTACGATTTCATGATCATGACAGCCTTGAATAATCACTGGTCCTATAACATGGATTTCTGTGGTATCTTTTGGTTAGTTTAAGGCACCATTGATTTCATACATCATGCCTGTTCTAACCTCGGGAAAATAAAGTAAATGTGACGTGTCTCGTATTGCCCAGCCACAGATCCACCCTAGATCAGTGTTCAAAGGCCTAGTGTTGAGCACTCACCAGCTCAGCATGGTTTTGGGCCAGCTCATAGGTGTAGGAGTAAGGGAAGAGCAGCATCTGAGAGTAGGAATGGATGGAGAAGTAGAGTTTGACAGTGTCTTTGTGGGTGCGGAGAAATTTGGCCACAGCATTCACCTCCGGCTCGGACTCCGGGTACTGACCGCAGTATATCTCAGAACAGGGATCACTGGAGGCCCCCTCCGCTTCAAAGAGGAATATTGGTCAGGAGGAGAAAAATTAGAATTAAAAACGACGAGGGTGGGAGCTAAGCAAAAAAAAAAAAATCAAATTTACACAATTTTCTACTTTCTATCCAAAAATAATAAACATAACTAACAACGAATGAAATGCAATGTTAGCTTTTTGTGTGAAGTATTTGTTGTAAGTCAGTTCTTTTGGATTACAGTTAACATCACCACTTTTATTCTGAGAACTTTATCCAGGTCTGAAAAATTAGCCTAGGAGGGACATGGATTAAGCCTAGTCTTGGACTAGTACAAATTGTGATTCATTGTGATTCAGACTAGGCTTAGTCTTAAAAAATTGGCCCAAAACATTTTGTCACTTACTGCACCAACTAGCATCAAAGTTTCTGTTCAGGTCGACTCCAACACAGAAGCTGTCCTCCCTCTCCGACCGGTTCTTCCTCCACATGCGGTTCTGCTCAGAGAAGATCAAAGGGTAATGCTCAAGTAGTGTTAGAAAAAATTAGTGGTTCAGTATTTGTATTCATCAAAACATCTATATTTTGGTCTGAGGACTTCTAAAGACATGCATAACGTCAGGATAGGTTAAAACCTCTGTTCTAGTCAGCTGCTGTGTGTTGTGCTGTGCCCCTGACATGCTCCTTATAACTTCAGCATGAGTGGGCGGGGCTAAACAGCTGTAAGCTGAATAGGCAGGCATATGTAAATTAGATGTTTTTGTGACAGCAAAAAACTACGAATTCACATAGGAGTTGTCTTTGCAGCATAATTTCCATATTTTGGCTATGTAGTCTGAGGAGTAAGTAGTTTCACCCCCTATGTCTGCCATTTTTATGCAATTTTGTCTCAGGTAATTTTACTAAATAGGTCAACACCAAAAAATAATTGCACAGAGCAAATGATTCAGCTCAATAAAAATGATCAAATTAAAATCACACAGAATGCATCATACAGATGATTCCCAAAAGATTACACAGAGTACCAAATTTTCACTGAAAACACATTAGTGTATTCTATAAACTGGGGGTCCTGGGGGTCCTCCCCATCACTTAAGATTTTAAATAACTTACTGTTGTCCATGTATACTTGTAACCATCTGGATTTAAGACGGGCAAAACGTAAATGTCCATCTTGTCCAGTATCGATGTGATGTCAGGGAATTGGTTGTAATGTGTAAGAACCTGAAAAAAAGAAAAATTATATACATTTTGAGTGTAACTGCAGAAACAAATCTGCTCTTACAAACCCTTTGCTCATTGTTAAATCAGAAATTATTACCAAATATGAACCTCAGCAGCTGCTAACAAATTAGCAATGCTACATTAGGCCTGTTGAGTGGTACATTGGGTTTAGGCTCTTACATATCTGATGAAATATTGGCAAAAAGCAGGAGAGATCCATTCTCTGGCATGAATTCCACAGTCCATCCACATGGCTTTATCCACTGCCCCCCGTCTCCCTGACAACTACAACACAAACAAACAGAGAAACAGCAATCACAACAAAAATGTCTGGCAATTGAATGTTTCCAACTGCACAGCTGAATGTACAGTTTTTTAAAAAACAGTCAAAGTTTAAAGGATTACCTTACATAAGGCTACACTATGTAAGATTTGGAGATTTAGAAATGTCTAATTGCACGCAACATGTGGAAGAACACATGTTGGGCTTTAGACCCCTTCCCCAAGCAGATGAATCTGATGATTGCGAATGTGTTAAAAGAGCATTCAAAGAGAACTCAGACAAAACTTGGTGAAGGACATGTCTTTGAAGGATGTAAGTGAATGATCTACTATTGTCATCATATCTTCATCAGTATAATGCTGATTTTGTATATGAGACCTAAACACTGAGCCAGATATTTTTTGAGCCTGTGCTTGTGATGTTAATGCGTACAGACGTATAACGTGGTCCAAAAAACTCCTGCCAAATCCGACTCGATGCCTCTGACTTCTAAATTATTATTTTGGGCTGTAAGGCGAGCTGCAGCAGCATAAGCAAATCTTATATGAGCATGTTTTTCCTCCTGACTCAGTAATGCCACTTCTTTCAATTTTAACAAAAACATCTCACTCAGTACAGCTTTATAATGTTTGTTACCACTTGGATGTGAAAGTCTATGTTTAAAGCCTAATTAGTAGCAAATGCTAGGTATGCTATTCAGTTAGTAGCAATTAATTATGCTATCATTTACCTTCATGACGTAAAGTGGACGTTTCTCGAATGACGACCCAATCAAAATGACCTCCACCATCTCGGGATGCTCTTGCCTTGTCTTATTTATCCAATGATAGATCTGTTTAAAAAATGGAATGATAGTCTAAGCTAAAGATAAAAATTTCCAACAGCATGAGCACATGGAAAAAATGATTTGTGATTCGAATGTGTCGTTACGCAAGAATAAAATATGTAACATCAATCTTTGACTAATTCAGTTGTTTTTGTGGTGGAATAAAAAGCCTTACATCTTCTAAAGAGTAATATCTGTCAGCGTTTGCGCTGCCACTTCGAGGGTCTGCTGTTTCATTTCTGGTCTGTTGCTTGATCAGCTCCTCTGTGTTTTCCAGCAAAACCCTGCAGAAAGAGTACGTCTGAGATCCAATATGCAGAACTGAGATCACGTTTGACGTTTTCTAATTTGGATGAAAACAAGTAGGCCTTCGTGAACAGTGGAGCACAGGATCTACACTGAAAATATGGTGCTCTGTATTAACAGGATTCAGATGTGTCAGCCAGCTGCACATGGATGAAATGTGTTACATCATTACAGTTCTTCTTTAACAAGCACTAATGTTTGACACTTATATCAAGAAGCATTTATTTCAGTGTAGATCAGCTCTCTTAAAGGGGAATTCCACCCATTTTGCAGAATTACTGCATAATTAAATGGTTAAGTTATAAACAAAGTCATTCAAAGTGGTCAGATATGAAATGTTCCGCTCCAGAGAAACTTACAGACTCAGAATTGTTCACAGTGGTGGTGATAGGCACCGGACTGAAGTTTAATGTCTCAGAGAAAGTTATAAGAAATGGTTATAAGTATGCTGCCTGATGTCTGACAGATTGTTTTATGATAATTTTGTTATAACATTTTGGCTTAGAATGTATTTGAATCCATTAATTTAAATCCATTCATAGTGGAGAGGTACATGCAGGGTGCTGTAATGTAAATATTCCCCAAAGAAATCTGTTTTTATACCGCTATTTTGTCATCATGGAGTTTGTATGTGTATATATGTGTCTGTCTGCCCTGTGATGAACTGGCGACCTGTCCAGGGTGTATCCTGCCTTCCGCCCAATGACCGCTGGGATAGGCTCCACCTCCCCCCGCGACCCAGGAGGATAAGCGATGTAGAAAGTGTGTGTGTGTGTGTGTGTGTGTTATGGTTTACAATATTTGTGTTTGAAAGCTAGGAACCAACTAGCCACCTCAGCCACTTACACTAACTTCGGCATGTTAGGTTCAGTATTCTTCTAATGAGACTGACTTACTGTACCTGTAGGTGATTTTATGCTTGTCCAGCAGGTCAGTGACATGCTTCACACTGCCTGAATGGATGTAGAGATGGACCTCTGTTTCTGCAGTGATGTGCCTGGGAGAAGCTGGCTGCCATAGCACTGTCTGATACAGAGCAAAGGTTCATTAGATAGGACCTCAGTAATGAGGATGTTTCATACACTCAGCAACACAGTTCAGTTTCTTTTTGAAATTGAATTAAACAAACAAAACATAATAAAAATAGAGCCAATACCAAGAGTCAAAAGTTTTTTTTACATTTTGTTCCCCCAATATGTTAAAGTCGGTAAAGCAATAGAAACTTAATAGGCAGAAAAGCACCACATTTCAGTCTTATAGAGGATGTGTTAACATATTTTCATTTAATTACCCAAAATCAACTAAATTTGTCATTTCACCAGTTGTATACTGTCTGATTTGTCTGTGTGTGTGTAGCATTGCTTACACCTTTTGTGCTAACACATTTTATATCATATTTATAACTTTTTTCTTAAAAGCTTAATGTTACTTAACATGACACAACTTACATCAGGGGACTTTTGTTCGTAAAGCTGAAACAAAACTCAAACACTCAAAACACCTAAATTCTGCATGTTTCCAACAGTGCTTTGGACTGTATGTTGCAAATAAATCAAGGTTTTTTTCTCCAGACATTTTTGTTACAGGCCTGATAATCACTAAAGCTTTGCTTAAACATCAGGAATTAAAACATTTAAAACAGTAACTTACATCTTAAAACACTGTAAATCGATTTCTTAAAAAAAAAAATAAATTAAAACACCCAACACAAGCTTTTTAAAAGGGCAGTGAGAGCATAAAGAGACATCGAACTGTCAGAACAATCACTACTGCAACCAAAATACTAACCTATGCCTTTTATGATGATCTAGACTCACAAAAACGCCCAGTGTCCAGTTACTTTTGCTTTAGATGAGTTTTTATTTAGACACCCAAGCTAGCTAAGTCAACTCATAATGAATAGCTGACATTAGCAGGCTTACTTAGTTAGCTAGTCATCTGAGTATCAGCAGAGCTGGTTTATGAGAAGCCTGGCCACTTCCTATTTCCCCCGTTATATCAAAAACAGGACTGCTAAACAGCAGAGGGCGCCCGCGAGCGAGTCCTCAATGAATGGGAGTGAATGGAGCTCAACGGCTAAAAACGAACAGTTAATATAGTTTCTAATCACTCGCCCAGAACGTTTCTTTAATTTTAGAAAGTAGAAGGATGTATTTCACTAAATCTTACCTATATATTTCCTTTTTTCTACAGCAAACGGGTTTTGGGCAGCAGGAGGCGGGCTTTACTGCTAGAGCGTGATGATTGATTGGCGAGCGGAGCAGCTCATTGGCTGTTCGCGCTCACTGACGTAATGGACGTAGATGAGGCGCCGTTTTAAACTCCTATAACTCGAGTTTAAAAGCTCTTAAAAATATAACAGCAGTGTTAAAATGTTTTATGCTGTTCTGTGTTCAGGAAATGATTGTATTATTTTACATTAAAATGTTTAAGCATCTATAAACTATGATTTTGCTCAAATGCTCCATATCAACCCATTCATTTTGGACTCGCTCGGGAGCGCCCTCTAGCGTTTGAGAAACCCAGAAGACATTGCAGAGCGGTAATTCTCCTCTCTACAAGTTCTCTGACGAAACTAAGGCGGGCTGTGCCGGTGCTCCGACGAGCTGTGCTACCTTACCGAAATGTTCTGCTGTCGCGCATATTTACAAGTATCCCCATAAATAAAACCTCTAGGTAGGATATTTTGATAGACTAAAACTCCGTATCAAAAATACTACCCGTGTTGAAACTACGAGGCTGAATTTAGCTTCTTTTTCGCCAGCTTCTTCTTTGAATGTTCCCGTTCCACCTTAAATGGTGCAGCAGCTGTGACTAGCTATCACAGACATTAGCAAACGAGACAAAATACTGACCTGTCGGTTCTGTGAAACAGCAAAAATAAGTAAATGTTACTCTCTTAAGTGAAAATAGATAAACCTCCTCATATCATGCCTTTCAACCCTCCATGAAGCTGAAGTCAGCATCTTTTTCACCGGCTGCTTGTTCGAATTTCTCCGTTCCACCTTAAATGGCGCAGAATTTCAGAACGTGAGTGCTGCACCGCTTAAGGTGGAACGGAAAAAGTCGAACACAAAGCTGGCGAACGTCCCGAGAAAATGTCCTGAGAAAAATGTTACCAGCATTAAAATAAAAGTTATGATATTATGACAGCCTAAATCAGCTGATCAGGCGGTGATAACCTGCTTAAGGAGGCAGCCAGTCTAATGACGTGAAGTCAGTGCGCAGTAGCTTCAGCTCACATGTAGCAATATTCATATTTGAACTCTTTACCGACCTCGTAATTCAGAGGATCGAGTGGTTTTCGAGAGAACAATGTTTACAGGACAAAACGTATCGGGTTCTGAACATTTTTATTTAACATAGGGGGCGATTTTTCGAGAACCCTATTCGTTTTGGCCACAGAGAAATGGAGCTCAGACCCGGAGTTCCTAATATGGGCATAAGAGCACAGCGACTACACTGTAGGCCCGGATAAGTTGAACTTACTTAAAAATTTTGAGGAAACCGGTTGCCTTAAAAAAATTTAAGTAATGTGTAATGAAAACTTGAGTTAGAGTAACATGAACATATGTTTGCACAACTCGTAAATTCGAATTATTTTAATTTAACGTCTTGAAATTGCGATTTAACTATATGTTTCATTAGGCAATTGAGAAATGTTTTATATTTAAGTGATATTAATCACTTTACCAAACACCAAAGAGTTAACCTTTACTATGAACATGGTCACTGACCAACACAAATGCCCACTCATTAGCAAAGAGAATGATAACCTTCACTCTTAGCCAGCAACACAATATCGGGCAGCTGAGTAAAACGTACGTAAATAACATTTGCCTGAGGAAAGGCAGCATGGGTGGATCGAAAGCTCACTGACGGTGAGTAAAACAAACACTCAGTATGAAAACAGATGGAGCCGGGAGCCAACTGGAAAGAAATATACATTTTATCTAATAAAATCATGTTAACAAAACAAACATGTAACTGTATTTCACAGCTTACTTAGCTTCACTCAGTTTCACACATTTTCAACCAACTCAGTTTCAACCAACAGAAATGTTGTCATTTTTTGAATATGGGGTTTCAAAGTTGCCATAGCAACAGACTAAATAGCAAAAAGTTAATTCAACTCAAAAATGTCATTTGGGTGTACAAAATCATCAAAAACGTTCCCTTAACTTAACATTGTTGAGCAATGTGTGGGATATACTGAGTTTTATGTACAACTGACTTCATTTATTTGAGTTAAAACAAAACGCGGGTTTACAGTGTACAGAATGACGACACGGCCGCAGTGGTCTATCAGCGTATCAGTCATTACCTTCCGCTAACACGCTAATTTAGTCCGCTGACTGAAATGTTTAACAAACAACACATGAAGCGTTAAAAAAATCAGTTGTACAGAGTAGACTGCATGTCCAAACGAATACCCATATATTACGATAGGAAACTGTGAAGTTAGCTAAAGTGAACCACAGCTTTCGTTACTGGTTGTAAAGCTTCTTGGCTGCTAAACACACGGCGTACTGACAGTCGTTACCATGGAGACTGGGTGGGCGGAGCCTTCCGCAGCGCGACTTTCCATTGGCTGAATGGTCTGCCGGCTGAACTCGAGGAGCGTTTTATGCACACAGAGCAAAACAACAACAATTATTCCCTATAAAATAGATACCTAGAGTTTTCAAATCGTCCTCTGTCAGAGCTTTATTTGCTGCGTCTGTAGTCTAAGGTTGATTACCATGGGTGATAAGTTCAATGCGTTTTTCAGTGCGAAGAGCAAAACAGTAAAACCCCACTGACTCACAACGCGTCTATAATAGGAGCTTCAGCTCCTGCCCATTGACTTCTGCTATAAGCCTGTTTTGAGTTTTCTGATTTGTTTTCTCTTTTCAGGAAATTTAGATGCAGCACGTACAGAACAGGCTGATAAAAGCTGAGTATCTTTATGCAGAGATGATGCCAGCTGCTTTCCAGTCACTCACACTTACTGTTGGTCCTGTGAGTGTTTTTGAGTGAAGCACTCCTTTAAGGAGGCTGACTCTACACACCTGCTGCTCAGCTGATTTGAAAAAATGTAGGGACTGTAAAAGTAAAATTGACATCCAGAATTCATCATGTTTCAAAAGTGGTGATGAGATCTCGAGTCAGATAAGCTGACAACAAAAAATTATAATAATACATTACAGCATATTATTTATGCAGTTCTTACCTGGTTATCGCTGGATATGTTCTTCAGTACATTTACTTGTTCTTCAGTTGCAGCTTTGATGGAGAGAACTTGATCACTGTTTCACAGAAGAAAATAAAGAGGGCTCTTTGTGGTGCTCATGCATTTTAAGCAATGTAGACATTTTAGGCTAGCATTATATTATATTATATATTATATATTATATTATATTATATTATATTATATTATATTATATTCTCTCAGACACAAAGCATTTGTATATGGCTGCAGGTTGCCTGAAATCCTGATAACATTCTCCACTTGAACTTTGCCCATTGAATGTCCAGCAAACTAGCATGTGTCCAGTCTTTTTCACAGCAATGTCCATGACTTTTAAGGTTAATACTAGAAGCTCAATAAATTCAACAAATGTATGCCCATGTTTCTGAGTTGAATATTATAATTAGGAGGACTGAATCTGGTAGACTCACTTTGTAAAACTGCTGTAGACAACTGCAGCAGATTAGCAGGAGAAACACAACATTAAATTCTGTACTCACTGTTCTGTGCTGTTCTGTCCGCTGTCACTTCTCCCTATAATGTTGTAGAAACATATTAAAAAAGTGAGAAAAGCAAGAGCCCTCATCTTTGGTCTCTGGACATATAACATAGATTTGTGCAGCAGAGGGAAAACAGACGGTATTGATTTGGAGCTGTTTACTTTAGCTACAAGATAAACCTTGGGTTTCCTCCCCCAGTGAAAAGTAGTATGCCTTTTTAATGTTCGACATTTCCTAAAAACAAGGTAAGTAAATAAATATTCAGAATGTAAAAATGCTAAATAAAAGATCCTATCAAGAAAGTTATTGCTGGATTATTATTGGCCATATAGTGTATGTGTGTTTCTATAAACAATGAAAAATAACCTTGCAAATAATGCTATATGGCAGCAAAGAGTAAATCTTCACAAGATAAATTACTTATACTTATTACTTCTGTAGTATTTGTACCCATGATCATAAAACACAGGCCTATACTTTGTTTTTCTTCAATAAATATGTACTTTGTACTTTGTATAGGCCTATAATTTATACTTTTGTTCAGGCCCAGGGCTGTACATGCAAAACTATTGTCACACATGTAAGGAGACATTAATCCTGTGCAAATATGCATGCAATAGACCTTCATGTGTGTGTGTACATCTTCATTCAAATACTTTATCGAGTCAAGTGCTCATGGAAGTTGTAGTGAACCATTCATAGTGAGTTATTCAGAGGCTATTTTAATTACATGGTGTGTGCAGTATCGAACAGCATTTCTCAACTGCTTAGGTCTTCTGCTCAGGGTAGTTGTGCAAGCTGTGATGCAGGTTCAGTTCTGGAGTTTGTTGTAGTTGTAGTCCGTCAGGTAAGTAGAACTGTAGAGAACAAATCCAGATGTTTGTACACTAAAGGTTTACAAACATCTGAATTAGCACAAAATGCACAAAATGCCCAGACGTTATGGATTTTGTGCTGTAATGTCATATTTAAAGCCAGCAGTGATTTAGTGATTGTTTGATTTCAGCCTGTTTTTAAGCCCAATTTGGTCATGACTACCTAAATTTTGGGTCATGCCAAATTGTAGTTCCATGGGCCATCGTTTGAGTTGCAGCGTGAGAAAGGGAGAGATGCTTGATTAACTGTCATTGTCACAGCTTCAATGTCTCACATGTAAAAAACCTGACACTGAAAAAAATTGACATGGTACACACGTTTCTTCTATGGTCCAAGTCAGCATTTAGTAGGACTGTTTAGTAGCTAACAAGGCCAATGAGAAGTCTGCATGTTATTTTACTCTAATGCTACTATGAAACATGAGTGCCTCAGTTTGAAATTAAACCAGTATTTTGCCCAGCTTTGTTCAGGCTGTTGTCAATATAGCACCCATACAGACTAAGAACACTATTTCACACAAAGCAAATCCACTCAGGTAGATAACTTAACTGAACCTTAAAGCTCTATGTTTTCACTAATAAACATGTAGGATAGCTCAGCAACCGATCTACGATTTGCATTTTTATATAGACTTTGAGGTTTGAGGTTTTGTGTAGACCTATAGTTTGTACTCTTTATTGCAGTAGAGTCTGTTTTTGTATATACCTATAGTTTGTAGTTTGGTTTAGATATTTAAGCTATACTTTTATATAATCCTATAGTTTGTAGCTTTGTTTAGATATTTAAGCTATACTTTTATATAATCCTATAGTTTGTACTTTTTATTGTAGTATAGTCCGTGCAGTAGTGTGCACATTTTTATCTGTAGTATAATTTAATACATTTAATAATTTAATACATTTAATAATTAATACAGTCGTGGGCTGGAGGTTAGGGAACCAGCCTTAACCAACCAGAAGGTCACCGGTTCGATCCCCTCAGCTGACAGTATGTGACTGAAGTGCCCTTGAGCAAGGCACCTAATCCCCAACTGCTCCCCGGGCGCCGTGGATAGGGCTGCCCACCGCTCCGGGCAAGTGTGCTCACTGCCCCCTAGTGTGTGTGTGTTCACTAGTGTGTATGTGGTGTTTCACTGCACGAATGGGTTAAATGCGGAGGCCTAATTCCCACGTGTTTAGACACAGTTGGCTAAAAGGTTGATTTCATCATCATTTGTACTTGTAGCATCCTGTAGCTGTAGCTTTGGACCTGTACCTTGCACTATTTATTTGCGGTGTAGTGTCTATTTTTACATAGACATATAGTTTATATATTTCTGTAGATCTACACTTTATACTTTTTTCTAAGCACATCATTAATACTTTTCCATATTCCTATAATTTCCACATATGTATTGCAGTACAGCTCGTAATCTTGTATAATCCTATAGCTTGTACTTTTGTATAGAGCTATTCATTTTAATACATTTTACCTTTTTATAAACATATTATTAGTAATGTTTATAGATTTTTTAGCACAGCTTTTTAAAAATAAATTAATTTATAGTTTTTTTATGGATGGTTAAAGCACTGTTTGGTTTCAGATGGCCTTTGAAATACTTTTATAAACATATCTTTAATACTTCATATAATTTTTACTTTTCATTGCAGTGTAGTTTGTACAGTGTGTACGTTTGTATAGTAGTTTTGTATAGACTTCTGTATATTTGTTATGGGGCTGTTATTTGCAGTGTTTATGAACACATATGGTTGGGCCTGTATTGCAGTGTTCACCTGTTCTACTCCGGTCCAGCCGGAGGCGCTATTTCCCCTTGGAGCTCATGTTAAAGTAGATGAGAAGAGTCTCTGCTAGAGGAGGGTAAGCGGAAGCTGTGAGTGTTGTGTTGTCACTCTCAGTGAAGATGTCTGGACACGATCATCTCTCCTTCTGTCTGTGTGATTTGATCAGGTACAGACTCCTTTAAGCGCTGCACAGCGAGTGGACGGCGGTGCTGCTGATCCACTGAAGGCTGTTGTGGTGATGGTGACTCGGGTTCTTTAGCTGATTCACTTACAACTCTGACTGTTTCCTTTTTTGGGACTAAATGGACTTTTAGATCTGATTATGTTTAAAATCAGGTAGGACTTACTATAACATATTCATAGTAATAACAGTGTAGTAATAACAGATGTGTATAACATGAGAGCTTTCATTTTCTGAAAGGTTGCGCAGTTCAGTTACTCTTCTTTTAATTTGTCGGTCCACCTTAAATGACGCCGCACTTTCGTTCTACATTCTGGCGCGTGTACAAGCACCAGAATGAAACTGTGGGGCCATTTAAGGTGGAACGGAAATAAGAGTCAAACACTGTTGCTCGTGTATCGTTTCTTCTCTAATTAAGGGCAGGCTTTACCCTAAACATCGCTGTGAGGATTTGATTGTATTCAGCCACAAGAGCATTACTCATGTTGGATGATTAGGTCTGAATCACTCCAGCTCATCCCAAAGGTACTGGGTGGAGTTCCATCACTCCAGAGAACACAGTTCCGCTGCTCCACAGCCCAAGGCTGGGGGGCTTTGTACCCGTCTAGCTGACGTTTGGCTTTGGGCATGGTGAACATAGGCAGGGGTGGGCGGTATGACGATATTTTATCGTTATCGCATATGTGACAGTAAACTTTAGTGAGCATGTCTGAGCATTTTCTGAGGATTTTACTTAAAGAACACAGACTGACTACATGTTTCATTACAGAGTGAGCATAATTTGGCCCATTTAATTGTATTTATTGCAGTGTAGTTTGTAAAATAGTGAAAAAAAATCATTGTAGTTGTAGGTTTTTTATTATTATTATAGTATTTTCTATGCACGGCAAAACAACTTATTAAATCTCAGAAAACTTAATATTGTCATGCATATTATGTATTGTGAAAATGTCTTGCAGTATTGTGATATAACATTTTTGCCATATCACCCAAACCCATAATATTAGACTCGTGTGCAGCTGCTCCAGAACGTCTAGCTGAATTTACTAAACAGAAGGGGTGTCTGGATATTTTTTGGATATAAAGGGACCATTTTCTGGACATGGGTTAAGACTAGTCTTGGACTGAAATGCAGTGCTGATGGTAAAAGGACGTTGTAATTTTTCTATGGTCTAGGGTTAGTCTAGGTCTAGTCTATATCTAACAGTTCTCATTCTTTCAATGAACAAAACCCATGATAGGACCAAAAAGAGAAGTTAGGCTCATGTGTTGGTCTGGAAGAGCCTGGTATTTGAAAGCACTCATTTCCAGGCATGAAAGAATCTGGAAATGTGATGATTTTGATCATTTCTGATTATCAAAAAAAAACAAAAACATGATATTTAGGATAACAATTCTCTGCTCTGCCACTGTCTCCCCCAGTATATATCATATTTCATGTTCATAGGACGGTTTATTACCTTTAATTACCTGCTGATCTCTGACCTCTTTGATCCTTTAGGAAAAGATTTAAAGCATCATGATTTAGTGTGATTAAGTATGATGAAAATTATTTAAAAAAAAATGCAAAACCAAAATGTGCCTGGAGTAGTGGAATATAAACAGTACCAGTAGACTTTTTGCCTTTTTACAATTGAAAATGGCCTGAAAACACATTTTGGCACAAAAATGAGCCCCTACCTTATTGATTGTTATTATAAACAATCATAATCAATTCCAGCATTCCAATTTAGATGCAGCTGAATCATCCCCTTCAGACGGATGTATCATGATGCGTCTTAATTTGCCATGGCCCATGACGTGGTATGTCTGAACTGCTTCATGTGTCTGGGTTTTGCAGGTTGCTGTGGTCTCTGCTGTTGCCGTGTTTCTGCCTGTGCCTCGTTCTTACGGGGTTGCTGTTCCTGCTGATCGTGGGAGTGCGGGCGTGGCTCCAGTCCAACAGGAAAGCGCGGAGAGCTCAAGACGGACGGCCTGCCGTCGCATTCTTCCACCCCGTACTGCAACGCTGGAGGTGGAGGAGAGAGAGTGCTGTGGTGTGCTATAAGAGCCCTGCAGAATAGGTACGTGTCACATATGTTAATGTCCAAGTCAGTATTTACTGATTGAACCAGCATTTGAACTACATGCTTCAGTGCAGGAGCACATCTGCTTTAGGAAGCTATAAAAATAATAATAAATAAGTCAAGAGATTTTATGTATCCAGAATGATGAACAGTTCTGTAGGTGATTCTGAAATGACTGAGAAAGCTGTAGAACATCGAGAATAAAGGTAAAATAAAATGAATACCCAGAATTATTTGTATTTTAAAAGTGATCAAAACAACTCTGCAGATAACCTGACAAGAAATGATCCTAAATAGATAATTACAGCATGTTATCTGTCATTTATTATTATGTTTTTATTATTATGTGTTATTAATGTACAACCCCAATTTCAAAATTGTGTAAAATGTAAATAATGTAAATAAAAACAGAATGCAATGATTTGCAAATGTCATAGACCCATATTGTATTCACAATAGAACATAGAACACAAACTCAGATGTTGAAAGTGAGACATTTTACCATTTCATGAAAAATATTAACTCATTTAGAACTTGATGGCAGCAGTGCATCTCAAAAAAGTTGGGACAGGGGCAACAAAAGGCTGGAAAAGTAAGTGATATTAATAAAAAACAGCTGGAGGAGCAGTTTGCAACTATCCTGCATGACTGGGTTTAAAAAAAGAGCATTTTAGAGAGGCAGAGTCTCTCAGAAGCAAACATGGGCAGAGGTTCACCAATCTGCAAAAAACTGTGTCTAAAAATGATGAAGCAATTTCAGAAAAATGTTTCTAAACATAAAATTTCAAAGACTTTGGACATCCCACCATCTACAGTACAAAATATCATCAAAAGATTCAGAGAATCTGGAGAAATCCCTGTACGCAAGGGACAAGGCCGATCAAGGACGGTCAATATTGGATGCTCGTGATCTTCGGGCCCTCAGGTGGCACTGCATTGAAAACAGGCATGATTCTGTACTGGAAATCACTGCATGGGCTCAGGAACACTTCCAGAAATCATTGTCTGTGACCACAGTTTGCCGTGCAATCCACAAATGCAAGTTAAAGCTGTATCATGCAAAGAAAAAGCCATATGTCAACACAATCCAGAAACACAATCGTTTTCTCTGGGCCAAAGCTCATTTAAAATGGACTGGGGCAAAATGGAAAACTGTTCGGTGGTCAGATTAATCAAAATTTGAAATTTTTTTTGGAACGGAAGAGGAGAGGGACCGTCCAGCTTGTTATCAGCGCACAGTTCAAAAGTCTGCATGTCTGATGGTATGGGGTTGCATTAGTGTCTATGGCATGGGCAGCTCACACATCTGGAAAGGCACTATCAACTGAACATGCTGAACAGTATATGCTCTCATCCAGACAACGTCTCTTTCAGGGAAGGCCTTGCATATTTCAGCAAAACAATGCTAAACCACACACTGCATCCATCACAACAGAATGGCTTCACAGAAGAAGAGTCCGGGTGCTGGACTGACCTGCCTGCAGTCCTGATTTTTCACCAATAGAAAACATTTTGGTGCCTCATGAAACGAAATATCCGGCAAAGACGACCCAGGAATGTTGAGCAGATAGAATCCTATATCAGACAAGAATGGGACATCATTCCTCTCCCAAAACTCCAGCTATTGGTCACCTTATTTCTCAGATGTTTACAGACTGTTGTTTGCAGAAGAGGGGATGCTACACAATGGTAGACACGGCCCTGTCCCAACTTTTTTGAGATGCGTTGCTGCCATCAAGTTCTAAATGTGTTAATGTTTTTCATGAAATGGTAAAATGTATCACTTTCAACATCTGATGTTTGTTTAATGTTCTATTGTGAATAAAATATGGGTCTATCAGATCATTGCATTCTGTTTTTATTTACATTCATTTACATTTTGCACAGCCTTCCAACTTTTTTGGAATTGGGGCTGTAGATGCAATAACAAAACATGTATTAATATGACAAGAAATTCCAAAATTTTGAAAGGTATTGTATCTTTTGAAAACAAGAAGTTGCTTTACAAGATAGCAAATGATAATAAAGCAACTAAAATGCTAATATAAGATAAAACATTAGTCACAAGCTAAAGTAGTAACCCTAGCACTGTGTGCAGACTTGTGCCACCTGTTGGTTGCATTTTGAATCACCATTCATTTAGCTTTTTTCTGATAATTGACTGAAATTCAGCTAAAATAAACAGTCATTTTGCAACAATACAAGCACGTTAGCCATGAACACAATATAATAGTGAAATAAATTGCTGACCCATGTCATTGAACATTAAAATACAGTTGAGCTACCACATTTGATCTTATTTTATTGATTTGATGAATTTCCTTCCTCATCTCCCAGGTACCAGGATGTGGATTTTGTCATCTACACCGGAGACCAGGGAGTGACGGCTGAGCAGATTCTGGATGGCGCTCGTCGCCGATTCAACATCCGTCTACCACGGCCTGTCCGCTTTCGTCTTCTTGAAACATCGCCTCCTGGTGGAGGCCAGTCTGTATCCGCACTTCACTCTGCTGGGTCAGAGCATTGGCTCACTCTTCCTGGGTTGGGAGGCGCTCACGGCCTTCACTCCGGACCTCTACATCGACTCCATGGGCTACGCCTTCACACTGCCTGTGTTCCGCTACTGGGCGGCTGCAGAGTGGGCAGCTATGTCCACTACCCCACCATCAGCACAGACATGCTCTCTGTGGTCCGGGAGAGGAACTCAAAGTAATTATTAACATTTATAACCCAAATTTACATCATCACTATTAGGTTCCTTTATCGTTTCATGCTTTTCATACACAGTAAGTGTCTACAGAGAATATTTAGCAGAAAAACAAAGCTTCAGTGGCTTTAATTCTGTTCTAACTAGGGACTGTCTAATGGATAAACTAAATAGCCTTATTTTTGTAATTAATTGTAATTTGCATTTGTCTTATTTGCTCAAATTTGACTTGGAAAAAAATATTCTTAAAAAAATCAGTGCATTTTGTTCTACTAGTGACTACAGCAGGACAGCAGCTTCATCAGAATGTATTTATTTCATCATGTAAACGATTTTGCAATTTTCATCATATATATATATATATATATATATATATATATATATATATATATATATATATATATATATATACACACACACACATACATATCGTTGCTGTCGGAACAAAACCTCATATCTCCATTTTTGTCATTTTTCAGTTTTTGACATAATTTGAAAATGTTTGTTGCTCTTCACATTGTGCATAATTTTTATGACGAATGAAACAAAACAAATGACCCAGAATTACTTGAAAAAGACGTTTGGTTCCATTGACTTACATTAAAAGTAAAGTATGTTTTTTCTTTCTCCTGTAAAGTTATCATTTTGGAGATACGAGGTTTTGCTATGACATAAGCGATATACATATGTACATACACACAGTCAATAGTTCCAGTTTCTCTGTGATTGTAGTCTCTCGCTCATACAGCTCTTGTATTGTATTGTTACAGTGGAGGGTCTAGAGGGAAACTGGAGTTTTCCACTTTACTGTTGCTTTTCTTAGTTGTTTATTCATCCATAGGTCTCTCATGTGTAGTCCCAGTGTAGTCTGCTGAAGGTGCTGAAGGTATCGCTCTAAAGTTCTGTTTGAAGCGTTGAACCAGGAAAATACTCGAGTGGTATCATTTGTGGCATTGCAGCCCTAGTTTTAATGTGATTCTAAGGTATTTGTCTGCTGTGCTTCAACATTAGTTGTCAGCATCAATTATAGAAAAAAGCTGACATGCCGATTCATCGTTTGAAGTGTTCTGTTATGCTCCTATGATACACGAGGCCATTCTGACAGATTGTCATACACTGTTGGAAGTGCAGGTGGCGATATGGCTCCTGTTGTTTCAAAGCACCATTAAACAAGAAATCGCTTGTAGCACAACCAGCACTATGAATGATGCTGTACCTGTGATGAGAGTAAAGTGAGAGAAAATGACAGTGGGTTTAATGGTTCAATTAGCTGATCAATCAAATAATAATTAAGAGATTTATTATAGACTAGAGGTAACTATTAGTAACAGCCCTCCTCACAGTACTTGACTTATCTAGGGTCATCTCCACCAGTGTTTATAATGTTTTTTGGTTTTTCTGTACATTTTGCTTTTTACAAATTATTTGAAACCCTTGACGTTGCACAGGTTTGGCATATTACAATAATATCATAAATTTATATGAAACCAAAAAGTTTTGATTTTTAACTTTTAAACAGTACTGTTTCTCTCATCCCTCCTGTAGGTTCAACAACGCAGACTACATCACCAATAACCCTGTGCTGAGTGCCATAAAGGTGGTTTACTACTGTGCCTTCGCGCTGCTATACGGGCTGGCCGGCTCTTGCAGCGATGTGGTCATGGTCAACTCCACCTGGACGCTGGGCCACATCCTTGCACTTTGGCGCGCCCCCAACCGCACCAGCGTGGTGTACCCACCCTGCGACGTCCAGGCGTTCCTCGACATCCCTCTGGAGGAGGAAGAGGAGCAGGATGCAGGCGAGAAGTGCCACTCTGTGGTGTCGGTGGCCCAGTTCCGGCCAGAGAAGGACCACCAGCTACAGATCAGGGCCTTCCGGAAATTTCTAGACAGGAAAGAATCAGAGCCTGGAGGGAGGGAGTCAGTGAAACTGGTGCTGATTGGAGGATGTCGGAACCAGGAAGACGAGGACAGGGTGCTGATGCTGAGGGGGCTGTGCCAAGAGCTGGGCGTGGGTGACAGAGTGGAGTTCAAACTCAACATTCCATTTGAGGAGCTGAAGAAGGAATTGGTGGAGGCTACGATCGGCCTGCACACCATGTGGAACGAACATTTTGGCATTGGTAAGAAGCGTAATTGACCTATCCATGCACCAGGTGCAAATGCATTCTTTCATAGCAACTGTCGCTAGGTTGGGCAAGCTTTAGAGAATGATGCCAAAAATCTCATCCAACCTAATGAGAAACTGTACTGCACAAAATATCCACATTTTAAAGTGGATTACTAGTTATAAATGACATTTATTTGGTACGTGTGTAAAAGGTCACACAGTTAGGAAAGTTCAGGTCTAGGTTTTTGTCGTCTTTGTTGTCATGTAATTGTGCTGGGATGTGTTAACTTATTTTCACTTCAATTTAATCAGACCGGGGGTGTTCACACTTCTCCATATGACTGTAATCGTCTACAAATAAGTGTTAAATTTCCCTGTAGTCCTATTTTGTGGATCTAGTCCCAATTTCTACATTTTATAAATGTTTATATATCGGCATTGTCAGATATGTACATGGAAGGATATCAGATGTCAGCATTGGCCCACAAATCCCATGTCAGTTCATCCCTGCTTGTTCTGTAATAAGAGAAATTTGATCCAGGACTTGTACTCACCTACTAGCCACAGGACAAGCCCACAGACAGTCTGTAATTTTTAAGCCGTGGTGCAGCTCATTAATCTAACGAATTAGCCTTCAAGGGCTGGTTATGTGTCTTACTTAGCATTTCTCTGTTGCTCTGTCTCTCTCAGGTGTGGTTGAGTGCATGGCTGCTGGGACGGTCATCCTGGCCCACAAATCTGGTGGGCCCAAGCTGGACATTGTGGTACCACACGATGGTGGTCCGACAGGCTTTCTGGCTGATGATGAGGACAGTTATGCTGAGGCCATGGAGCGGATCCTCAGCCTGACACCCAGCGCACGCTTGGACATCCGGAGAAGAGCACGGCAATCAGTCACCCGCTTTTCCGACCACGAGTTTGAGGTGTCTTTCCTGGCAGCCATGGAGCCACTGATGGGCACTCTGGAGCGATGAGAGCTGGAGAGAGCGAAGGGACTTTATATTCCCCTGCTAACAGCTCATGAATGCTGACTTACTGTAGACTCTTTCACATATAATCCATAATGCTCATGAAGGTTAAGACCAGAGCACGGCTGACCAAACAAACGCCAACAAACAATCTAGTGTTGGCAGTTGTTTTAGAATGTTTCAAAAATGGGAATGTAGAAGACATCGAGAACACTCAGAATGGGAGCAAGATGTTCTAGAACCGTGTGAATGGGGCCAGAACAGTGTTTGTTAATTGAGCATTTCACGGTAAGACTTCAGTGTTTAGTTGTCAACATCAGTTTTGGAAGTTGACAGTGGGGCCAGGTTCCATTCTAGAACAGTGTAAAAGGGTTCTAGAATGGTGTAAATGAGGGAGAACATTCTAAGACAGGTTAAACCGAGTGGGTGGCATTCTAGGACATGGTTATTAGGTGAAAACATTCTAGAACACCATGAATGGTAATGACATTCTAGAACAGGCTGAATGGGCAAGGACATTCTAGAACTGCATGAATGGGGAAGAACATTGTACAACAAGCTAAAAGGGTGAAATTCTAGAACATGGTGAACAGTGAACGGAGTGAGAACATTTTAGAACGTTGTGAATGGTGGGGGGGACATTAAATCAGCAACCACACACAGGTTTAGGTTTGTTGGTGTTTGTTTGCTCGGTGTGCTCTGGCCTTTACCCAGTACCTACCTATAGACCCACCATTCCTGTACATTCTAGAACAGACTTTCAACATTCTGCTTCTAGAATACATGAGAATCCATGTGGATTTTATTTGTGGAAAAATTGTGTTATGTGTCCTTAGGAGTTGAATTGTGGGAAATGCAGTTCAGAGAAAAACCTGTAGGGGGTGTGTGTGGAGTAATACCATGAACAGTAATTGATACAAATTTCCCTGCCGTTACAAAAGAACAGAAAAAGTGCTGAAACACAATTATAACGGAGGCCAATGGGCAGTTGCTGAATTCCGTATGTTAATAAGAAACACTGTCATGCATTCTTGTCAGGCTGTAAATCTGTACTGTTTGCTCTGTCAGAGAGAAGACTGGCCAGCATAGTGGCCAGAGATTTCACAGGCCCCTGCCTGAGATACTTGGAAATCTTAGGAAACACTAAAGTAACAGGGACTGCTTTTTAATGAAGCAAATGCTGGAGGATCCCTTTTCAAGGAGCTGCCTAACTACCAGATCTAGTTTCATAGTACGTACAAACCGTCCTTTAGCCATTATAACAGAATCTGGTCATGGATCAACTGTACAGGGGCACAGTGGAAAGCAGGGAAAAGTTGACCGACCTTGTCTTGAGTCCAGTGCACACAAACTGCAAACAAACAAAAGGACACTGTTTGTTTTGTTTTGTCTCAGAACACAGTCCTACCTGCTGCTGCTGCATTGCTGGTCTTTATATGTAACTTTTTTCTCTGCCTTTGGCTTAATTTGTTCTTGCTCCCGCTTGCATCAGAGACTGCTTACAGCGGTCCTTCCTTAACTCATTGTAGGGCACCTGCCTAATAGTGATTACTTGATAGTTTCCCCCCCTTTTTGGTTTATCCTTGAGGAAAAGTCTTTAGCATATATTTTGGAACACTGGGGTTTATCACTGAAAACAATCAGAATGAATGCGAACGTGTACTGATACAAAAGTCATATTTATTAGATTGTTTACAATAAATTATATGAAGAAAGTCTGGCTTTGGATGATGTCATCTGTCCAGTTTTGAAGATCAAAGACATAAGAATGTTGGAAAAGTGACAAAAGGTGTAACACTAGGTTTTAGGTCTGTAGTCAAGGACTAAATTCATCTCTATAATAGGTACATCTCTTAAATGCAAATATGTACTGATTTATAATGCTTATATAAACAACCACATAAGCCATAAGTTCGAAATTCTATTAAAAAGTTATGCGTGTGTTAAACCATCTGAGCTATAAGCAGGTATTAGGGCTGCACAGTACGTTGTTGGTTAATCGCAATATTGGCTATAGCAAAAGGCTACATTGTGCACATGAGCAAGGATTTAAACAATTCAACAATGGCAAAAAAATTGGTGTAAATAATGCATCCACTGCTATTACGTCAGTGTGCTTTTAATTTCTTATATCATGACTGCAATAATGTGACGATATTTGCATAATATGGTACTCTGTCTGTATCATGCAGTATTAGTATGTTCAACTAGTGTGCTATCTGTAGGAAAGCACAGCTGGGAATAGTTTATGCCTATTACACAATATTGATTCCTATTATTGATATTACACAACCTCAGCAAAAGCAGCTGAACTCCTGGGTACTGGTTAATCTGTTGCTCTGTTGGTATTTACCTAATCTATTGCTCTTATCTCTCGCTCTTCCTCTCTCGTGCCCTCTTTCCTGAACCAGCCTTGGCTAAGGCCTTGGGCTCACCACACTGAATTGCCAATCTATGAGGTCCACCTACCACCGAGAATCATGATAGAACCACCACTGACCAGGTATTGTTTGTGTGGTGGATCATTCTCAGCACCTCAGTCACACTGACATGGTAGTGTATGTGATGGTGGTATGACTGTGTCAGGCACAGCGGTTGTCTGTCACCAAAATACCCAGCTAGTGGCAGTAAGGTCAGAAACTGACCACTGTCCGGTTAGAAAAACCAGCATACACCATTATGGCTGGTCACTAGCAAAATTAGCATGTGTTGTGTTTTGGATACTGTATGCCGGTCAGCCAGTTTTTTCAGCAGGGTGATGAAGGTCTAGAAGATGGCTAACATCCCTAACACACCAAGCTGGCAGTCGACTGTCTGATATATAAAATATTTTGTTATAAATAAATAAAGGCCACATGAGAACTACGAAAGTAATCAGGCATCCTAACAGCCGTCCCAGCGTTACATTAAGCATGGAATACTCCAGTCCCCTGAGGATAGTGGGCCACTATTGGCCAGCTGAAGCTGGTGGACCCCTGGCGTTTTTCTCAGCGTTTTCCAGGCGGCCCACCGGTGGTTAAGCAGAATATTCGACAAAATTCCACTGATCATCACTCAGTTTCCACTCACAGTCCAATTTACTTATATTTCCTTCATTTCTTTCTTTAGTTATACTTTGTAAATTTGTTTAGTAAACAATTTTAATCTAGTTCAGTGTCAGCAACAACATTTTCTATAAAATCATTTTATATTACACCTAGTCATAAATTTTTTTCTCTCAGTTTTTTGTAATATTTGTCTGTTTATTTTCTAAAATTAAAGTCTGGTACATGTAAAATCTGTTTGAGGAGATTAAAACTAGTTAGACAGGACAGGTGGTCCGAGAGTGGACCAGCAGTGGCAAACAGTGAGCAGGGAGCCGACGTTATCCAGCTAGTGGACCAATGTATGCTTGTATCTTGTAGGGTTTTTTTTTATTTGTTGTCATTTAAACATTAACATGTACCAGTGGGCATAATCACAATGTTTAGTATATGAATTATCATATGAACCAAACTTTGGTTTTGATTACCCCCTGATAGCAAGAGTATAGTGGACCACTGTTGGCCTGCTGATGGCAAAGCTTGTGGTCCACTGGCATTTTACTCAGCGTTTTCTGGTAAGCCCACCTGTGTTTATGCAGCATATTAGACAACATTCCACTGATCATCACTCATTTTCCACTCGCAGTCCAATTTACTGATTTTCCTTCCCTCCTTTCTTTAGTTATACTTTGTGAATTACTTTAGTAAATAATTTTAATCTAGTTCAGAGTCAGCAACAACATTTTCTATAAAATCATTTTATATCAGGCCTAGTCAGTTTTTTTCCTCTCATTTGTTTGTAATATTTGTCATTGTTTATTTTCTAAAATAAAAGTCTCTGTGCACTTAAAATCTGTTTGTAGAGATTAAAAAGTAGTCAGAGCTTGTATGCAGGACAGTAATCTGGGTGGTCCGAGGGTGGACCAGCAGTGGCAAACAGTCAGTTGGGTGCCAGGGGACAGATATATGCTCGCTATATGGGCCGTCACTATGACAGTGCTAATTTCTACAGTAAAAACTGTTATTTTAGCACCTAGCTAACAGTGATGTGTTGACTTTCACACAGTGGGTTGAGTACTAAATATTTATTGCAGCATTAGTTGAAAAATTGACATTTCAAGCATGTAAAACATTCGGGTAACTTTTTGTTAAACTTAAAAGCTGATAGAATATTACTGGAGAAGCCTGTTCACCTATTAGCTAGCTATCTGTTGAGCTGGGTCTTTTGGATGAACTAGCGTTGTATCACAACAATGAGCTTTCTTTCTTATTACATACTGGTAGAGCTGCATTGGTACAAGAGATTTTTTCCTGAGGTGTTTAACCAATGTATCAGAAAAAAAAAGCAAAACACTTACATTCGGCTTTTGATTAAGTATCAAGATACTCAGATCCCTTTAAATATTCACAGTATGACAGCTGTTGTTGTTGATAGCAAACCTGTATTTAACAGCTTAGATTGTATATTTAAACTGTTCTTCCATTTAGCATTGAATTTTTAGTACTTGTTTTAAGAACTTCCTTTTGCACAGTTGTGGTTTTGGAAGGTTGGCAAACTTTTTAAAAAAACACATGCAGTAAAAAATAAACAGATTTATGTTCATTAATATCACACTGCACACAATAGAAAAGAGTAGATTTGATCATTTTTGTTTTATATCATACTGCATGTTTTTTATCCTAATATTACAAAAAAAAAAGAAAAAAAAAACAAATAAAAAGCAAAGATTGTAGTTTGTTTAGAGTAGGATATGGTGGCTAAGCAGCTAAGGACCAACCACACCTCAAATGGCAGTATTTAGGAAAGTAACCGTCACTTTGTTAATTTTAGTAACACTGCTGCGATAATGCTAATTTCTACTGGCCCTCTATGGGATTTGCAGTGTCATGTTAGCTGCAAGCTAGCAGTGGTGCATTCACTTTTTCACACTGGGTTTCGTTATGTCATTCACTGAGCACCGTCATGTTTCCCTACATTCTGCCTACTGCCACCAGCTGGCACCTCCTGGTATGACGAGTTATTTCTTTTTCCGTAGATGCAGAATGTAGGTTTATATCAGCAGTACTCTTTGCTCTATGCTCACCTACAGTCTTTGCAGTGTTTCACGGAAGACGTGAGGTAATGGACGGCTGTTCTCGGTTGGCCTTGGTTGGTGCTCGTTCTTCTTTGTTGGCTGGGTGTCAGGGCCAAATTGTGCATGAGTAGATGGACTATAGTCTCTAACTGCACCCTAGCAAGGAGTTCCAGCAAGGTAGGTGTGTCTAATAATGTGTAAGCGTTTTTAGTGATAAGAGCAGCAGAGTGAATGGCAGTTCTAGGAAGCATGCCAGAGGTTGTCTAGACAAGAGAGAGCCAGAGAGAGAAAGAAGCCAAGTAAAACACACCAGCATACAGGGAAAGGAGGAGAGAACAGAAAGAGAGAACGATAGAGGCTTGATTCCAAGTCAAACAAAAAGATAAACCCCTTGGCTTGTCCTCCACCACTGTTCACCAGGCAAATCTATTCAGTGGGGATAAATAAACTTTAAGTTTCATAACAAAACTTCTGAGAATGCTGAATTTTATAGGGAAATGAAAGAATGTTCTTACGTTTGAAAGGAAATTCCACCAATGTTTTGCAAATTTTGCATAATTTACTTGTGGAGAATTGGTGGTTCATTGTAGAGAAACTTATTGACTTTGATTTCCTTACAATGGTGGTGATAGGAACCAGGGGTTGTTGGACCAAAACCTCTTAACTCCAAAATGATAACTTTACAGGAGAAGGAAAAAACCTTCTTTACTATTAATGTAAGTCAATGGAACCAACGGAATGATCCATTCATCATGAAATTTATAGACAATGTAAAGGACAACAGGCATTTTCAAATTATGTAAAAAACTGAAAAACGCCAAAAACGGAGATACAAGGTTTTGTTCCAACAGCAGCGATAATCATGTTATTTACTATCCAAACCAGCAGTGAACCTACACATCTTCAGTATTTTTAAAATAGTGGTGAAGGAAGTTTCCTTTGGGGAATATTTTGCCATACAACACTCTGTATCTATCTAAAGTCTGTCCACTCAATGGCCATCTTGGCAGCGCCAGCAGTTATTTGCACTCAGAGAAAACCAGACTTCTGTCTCTTTTTATGGGGAGAAACCCATTAATCCGAAACTAAAAGCCAAATTATCGTTTCAAAAACACATTTTCCCAGCTTGTTCTGGCTACTGAGCATGTGCATATCCCCACAATGACGTGGAGCTTTTCCTGCTTGGCTTTACCAGCAAGCCGATTGGCTTATTTTATTGAAGAGCGGGACTTTTCCCATAAACAGACGTCACACCGAGCGTTACGAACTAGCCCATTCATTATCAACCAGTGACCTGTCTCCTCCTTTATAAAGTCTTTGTTGCACCTCTCCACGCTGAATGGCTGTTAACGAATACGTTTCAGGACAAAAGCAGCTTGAAACAAAATTTCACATAACTTTCAGTGAGGGAGCTTTTAGAGGCACTAAACTCTTAAGACGTCTGGTTCCTATGATCACCACTGTGAACAATTCTGACTCTCAATTTTCTCTAGAACGAAGCACTTCACACCTGAATGACTTTGTTTACATCTTAGCCTCTGAATCATGCAGAAAATGAGAAAAATCAACACAATTACCCTTTAATGTACATTAATTTAACAAAGTTTTATTTCGAGTAATTTTGGAACCATTTCTATTGATCCACATCTATTCTATTGCCCTGAGATGTCCATGTATTCAATGTAAAAGACAGCTACTCCTAACAAGTTTAACAGTGCATCTCTTTCTTTCTGGAATTATCACAAGTAACTATGACTAATCATGGCAGTGCATAATCACATGCATTAATCATGGGCACGATTGATCATAACAGTGGAAGTGTGGAGGGGGAGAGAGGGAGGGCTGAATTGGAACGGTGCCACAGAGGCAGTGGAACTGCAGGGATTTAAGAGAGGCGGCTGCTGGAGTGGAGCTCCAGTTTGATTGACAGACGACGATGAGGTGCCACATTGTGCTCGTACTTCTGCTGCTGCAGTGTCTGGCAGCTTCAGGTGAGTCATTCAATCTTCAAAGTGCTGAAATGTTTTGCATTTAATATTGTAGATCAGAATCCGGCTTTATTAGCCATGCAGTGTATTTGGAGTTAGAAGATTCACAAAAGAAATGTCTTGTGCACTCACAGACATGCATTCCTGAATTCTTTCATGCATGCATACATTAATGCACAAAATACAATATGCAAAGTACTTTGTATAAACTGCAATAGATAGTATGAATGTAAAGACTTGAACTGAGCTTTTAGAGGCATTAAATGAATGGGATGTCCCCACCACTGTGAACAATTGTGACCAAGTTTCTCTAGAACAGAGCATTTGACAAGAAACCACTCGGAATGCCTTTGTTTCTATCTTAGTTATTAAAATATGCAGAAAGTTTGAGTGGACTTACCCTTTATCCCAAGATGCTTAAAAACGGATGAGAACAAACACAAAAAGCTTCCACGACTTTGGACTAAAACATGTTGACTGTTTACTGAAATGAAAGTGACACTAAAATGCAGTTTTACATTTAAATGGTAATGAATCTTAATGAGTGCAGTTATATGGCTATTGCTGTGTTCATACACATTCAGCCAAAGCTGATCCTACACCAGCACTCTACCTTTACACTAACAACATGAAAATTACAAGGACAGTTATGTTTACCCGGACTAACAGGTGAAGCTCAAAGACAGAGTGTTTTAAAACCACCCTGACCTCTGAACCCTTTAGGCCTGCCCCTGTTTGAACTGAGTTCTAAGGCCGATGGGGCCCTGCGGATGGCGCTGGACGAGATCAACACTCGTTACGCCCGACTCCACCTCTACAGAGTGTCCAAGGCATCAGTCAAGAGAGTGAGTGGAGGCTATATACATGAGGAGTGTGAAAATGTGCAGGTCAACTGCATCGACGTTAGAATGCTGGAACTGATTATAATCGATTAGATTGTGATAAAGTTTGACTTGTGCTCTTTTTTCACATGTAAACTCTGCGATCTGTGTCACATCTGTGCATTTAGGGTATTTAAAAAGATGGTTCTGAATCAAAATAATAAAAATAATCATATTGTGAAATTCTAGATTTCATGATGCATCGACCGTTGTAAAGAGGTCAGAGATTTTCACCCGACTGCTATTACGGGAAATATTTGTATCCAGATTTTTTTTATCAATGCACTCTCAGCAAAGCATTTATTTTATCAGGGGACTTGTGTTATGACTTCATTAAAACCCCTTTTTCCTTAAACACCCCCATTCCTAAAGTCTGCAGTGCAAATATGTGAACGCCAGAAGGCCACACAATCTTATGACATTTTGCTGTATTTTCTGTTTATTATTTCATGTTTTTTTTTGCAATATGCGGTGATTATTTTCACTATCCTTCAACCGGTCAGTTAATCTGGCTGAGGATGACCAGTTTGATGAAGAAAGATGTGAACAGGCATTCATAAAGCAATCCGGAAAGAATGCTGACCCATAATGATGATGATGATAATAATAATAATAATTATTATTATTATTATTCGCTAAGAGCAGCATTAGACTGTTAGCTTTGCTTTATCTTATGTGCATTTGCCATAAAAACAAAATAAGCAGATTTTGCACTATTTATTAGAAAGTGCTCATTTTTTAATCTCTTGTTCTGCCCTAGGTGGTTCCGCTGGGGAGGAATGTGTATGACATGATCCTGAAGTTCGGTATCAGGGAGACAGACTGTCAGAAAAGTTCTGGGCTGGACCCCCAAGGCTGTGCCTACCGCTGGAGCTTTTTAGCAGTAAGCTTCATGTACTTTCAAATTGACTTTACAGCATAAAGATCAATGTTAATGGGTGCTTAAAGGGGAATTACACCCATTTTCAAAATTTCTGTATAATTCAATGGTTGAGAATGTTTAAATGACTTTGTTCAGCAAAGTTGTTTGATGTGAAACTTTTTACTGATAGAAAAAAAACGCTGACTCAGATTTCTTTAGTGGCGGTCACAGGAACCTGCAATTGCAATGTCAACAACACAAATATAGCCATTTTATTGACTATCCAAACCCACCAGTGAACCTACACGTGTCTTAGTTTTTTATGTAATGTTGATGATGAAACAGTGGGGAGGGGGGCTACTTTGACTTCTGCCATGAATAAATAAATAATAATAAAAAAAACAATTTAGGCCTAAAACTTAGGCAATCAGCCAGCATGTTTGTAACTATTAACTAATAAATGTATAAGCTTTCTGTGAATTAGCTTTCAGATGCATTAAAATCTTTGGACAGCTGGTTCCTATCACTGCCACTATGAACCACTCGGACTGGAAGTTTCTCTAAACAGTGCATTTCACATCAAACCACTCTTCTTTGTTTATATCTCACTGATTGAACTATAAAAATTTGTGGAATTCCCCTTTGATGGCACTGGCCATGTGCAGGCTGATTTCTATATAATATTTATATTAACATTAACCTTTAAACAAATTACCAAATTATTATGCTAGAACTGTCCGGCTTTCTTTGTGTACCATGCATAAGATGCAGTGTTTACAGCAATCTGGATACACTTCTTGTGTTCAGTGCTTTACTATATTCATGTTTTCTAAGTTCTTCAGGCACCAGTATCTCCTTTTTCCAAGTACAGCATTTATATGGACATATATACACACACATATTGCAGTTTGTATTTATTGCATTATATAGTAAAATGTACCTTTAAAAAGAGGTTGATGGGTTCACACTGTGCTGGTTTGGACCTTGCTGCTATGGTTGGAGGAGCATGCATGGACAGAATGCTATGAACCGTCCATGCAATAGACTGTCTGGTGCCATGCCAACAGCAGGCTAATCAAATTCAAAGAACACAAAATTTTGGAACGTGAAGTTCCATGCAGGAACTAAACTCTAGCACAGTTTACTTTGCTCTTGCATAACAGTTATCAAAAGAATGAACCTCCCCACCTTCTATGTCACTGCTCACTTTTTTTTCCCCCCTTTCTCTCCAACCCTTCCCCAACCCCCTCCATGGCTGGTGGTCTCAGTCGGAGGCAGGCTGCTATGCTAGAGTTCGCGTGACTGACAGACTCACGGACATCGTTTCCCTCAAATGCAATCAGGCCCAGAGCTCCAGCTCAGAGTCCAGTGAGGAGGTGAGAACATTTTGCATTTATGTGAGACAGAAAGATGTGCGTCTTCTCACTTTGAGAGAAGAAGCATGTGGACTGTATGTCCAAAAGTATCTAAACACCCCTTGTAATTTCTTTAAGGTGCACTAATTGCAGACACATACAGCAGTTTCTATGATATCCATAGAAAAGCACTGGCTAACAGAGTGGGACAATCTGAAACAGCCACACATGAGCATAAGGTCACCATGCCCAATGCCAAACGTCAGCTAGAGGGGTATAAAGAATCATAGCCCAGAACTAACCATCAACATCAGTAACTGACCTCACTCATGCCCTTGTGGCTGAAATCGATCAAATCCTCACAGGAGAGTTCCCGCATTTAGTGTAAAGCCTTTCCAGTAGAATAGAGGCTGTTACTGCAATAGAGGTAGACAAAGTCCCTATTAATCCCCTTGATTGCAGAAGAAATGCTCGATGAACAGATAACCTGTATGAACTCTTATGTTGACAGACGGGGATGGCATGGCACTTTGATCCAAATCGTCTTATTCCAAGAGGTAAATAAAATCACAGCCACCTTTGCTCACTTAATTATCACATTAACATACAGGCTTACATACATATATACATATAGACCTACAGTTAGCTGGACAGAGATTAAGCCAGTCAGTGAGGAACTCACTAATTTAAGCGTATAATTCTTTTACAGCTAGTTCATATACTGTAATACCATAATGATTGTCAATTTTTGCAGACCCTGTACCTGCAACTGTAGCTCCAGCCTTTGACAGAACCCTACCGACACGCTCTGAGCGTCGTATTGGCAACATCGAGATTCGTGGAGATCACTTCAGCAATCACCTGGTGTAACCACTGCCTGCTCCCAGCATTCATGAAGCATCTGAGAACAGGAGCATCACCTTAGGATCAGCATTTCTGCTTTCTTAATTTTTTTTCAGTATATGATGAAAGCAAAAAGCAAAAACTGCCCCACATATGGTACTTCTGCTCTGAGGAGCTTAAAGACTGAGATTTTGAGTAGATGTGGGTACTGTGTACAGGATGAACCTGGACGCTACAAAACAGAAGAACTTACAGTATCAAATATTTCTCTACAGCAATCTTTCCATTCTGACTTACATGAAAATAAAACATACGAAAGACATGTGCTTTGTCAGGCTTGCTGCTGTTTTTGTGCCCTGCTAGCTTCCGTTCATCATTATCCACATTAGCATTTTTAATATGGTAGCCCTGAACCCATTTCCCAAACCCATTTAACAGAGGCACAGAGGCAAACTGAGGTATGATAACATTTATACTGCGACCTTACATTTAAATGCAAAGACACTTCATCTTCATTGCCCCAAAAGTCATTCCCCACTGAGATTCAAGCTGAGGGTTCCCATAGCACTCCCAATGGCTCAAGACCAGATAATCAACTTCAATAATTTAATGTTTACATTGTCAACAACCCTGAAAAGAAACATATTTGTTGTATATTCAGTCTTTAAAAACACAGATGTCCTCCCAAATGGAATACATGGTTGAGTAAGTTAATATGCATATTTTTATACATATGCCACATGGTCCTTAACCTTCCCTGCCCCCTTCCAGGCATTACATGGTCCAGAATTTTCTGTTCTTAAGAAGCTGTGATTATCATACTGGATGTTTAGATCATTTCAGTACAGATGCTGACCAAAAAGAACCCTTTGTAAATGGCCATTGGTAATTAAACCAAAACATTAAGACACTATATTGACATGCATATACAAGAAGGCCCTTTTTTTAATCACCACCCCTTGGCAAACGATGATGCCTTCATAGCTGTCAAGTGGAACACTGCTCTCAAGTTACAGACCATGAGTTAAACCTGTGGGCCACACCAGGGACCCAAAGTCCATTTTTTGACAGATGCACATCTGTTTCCAGGATACCTGAATGTTTACCAGAAGAAGGCAGGACCAATCAAACAGACAAGCAAAGCAGCTTATGTGTACAGCCAGATACTGCAGTGATGTGAATAGTGTAGGCAGAAGAGACAGGTCCAAAAAATAATAAGACACGTTCCACAATCTCACAGAATGTCCCCATAAGCCAATAGGACAAGCTTCTTCACTTCTCGTCATTAAATGTGACAGGCCTAACAAATGCCCCTTTAATAAACCTTTCCCAAATTTTGTAGACCAACATTTTCCAATGGACACCTTCTCAAATAGTTCCCATTCTTTTATGCAATCTGTTTTTTAACACAACTGCTATCTAATATCATCTAAGGAGGCTCAAAGAACATTCAAGAATATTCTGAAGCTCTTCGGGTAAATGTTCAACACATTCACTGACCACTATATTCAATCCGTCTCTTGCAGGCAAAGGCGAAAATGACATGCCAGCCAAATATTCACTGTACAAACACACCTAACCTCTACTACCTCCTCGAACAACAGTCAATGTCAATCCTTAAAAACTTCGGCCTAAAATAAGAAAATCTCTTCATTTTTTTTTAAATATGTCTATGTAAAAAACAAAAAAAAAACAAAACAAAAAAAACAAACAAACAAAAAAAAACACCAAAGGCAAAATGAGTCCTCCCTATGACTTCCCTAAAGTCCATGACATTCAACCACTCGAAAAACCAAGAAGCTTTTTGAAAGTTAACTCGAAATGATTTTCTGGCTTCTGTCCATGCAGTACCAGAATGTTGCAGAATTTTCCTTCATATCATAGTTTTAAATTTGTTTTGATACTGAGCGGCACCAATGCGTATTAAAGCCTGAGAGTCATTTTGATCTCTCTCGTTGACAGGAGTCACAGGAGTATGTTGTTTAAGACAAGTTCGCTGACTGCTAATCCTTCACAACCCTGTATATGGGAAAAGTAGGCAGCGTGCAAGAACGTTCCAATACTCTCAGTTTGTCAGTTTGGTGCTTTGGTCCCGTTTAGGTGGGGCAGGGGGAGGCCCACGCCTTAGTGTTGCATAGCCAGAGATGTTGCTGGACGTGTACCCACTCCCACTGTGTCTCTGCTGGTCGAGAAGAAGCTCTGGAGGAGGCGGCGGCAGCACCATGTCATCCATGGTGGCCACAGGGTCCAACTTAGCCCCAGAGTTACGCAAGGATTTGCGCTTCAGAGTCCGGTTCAGGTCTTCTAAAAAGTTAGGCTGACTACTGCCTTTTGGGGAAGCTGGAGGAGCAGGGCCACCCAGCAGTGGAGGCGGCGATAGAGGAGGTGGCTCAGGCGTGTTGTTGCGATTGAACAATGTGGATGCAGAAGTCTTCTTCAGGGAACTCTTATTCCAGGGAGGCTGGGGCTGGGGGTTCACTACGGCAACTTTGGGAGCACTTGCACCTGGTAGAGGCGGTGGAGGGGGGAGGTCCAACTCAAGCGGAGGAGGTGGAAAGATGTTATTCTCGGGCGGGGGAGGTGAGGGAAAATCCGCAGTGGACTGGCGGCTCTGACCCACCCTGTTCTGCAAGGCCAGTGGCAGGTTGGCCAGGTTCAGCTTGCCAGGTTTGGGAGGTGCTGGGGGTCCGGTGGATAGGTCCTTGGAAGGTGAACCAGATGAGGACACTGGAGCGGAAGAGGACGCACTGGGGTTGAACTTGCTCACCAAATTCCGGCGGGACTCTTGGTACGCGGTTGAGGAGTTGAACTTAGCACTGGAGTTGCGCTGAGGGGTTGGTGGAGGTTTCTTACTCCCTGCGTAGGACACTGAGGATGGGGTCTTCATTGGGGAATCTGACAGGGTAGGGGGAAGGGGAGGAGGAGGAGGTGGTGTAGGGCCTGCAAGAGGTGGAGGAGGAGGTGGTGTAGGGCCTGCAGGAGGTGGAGGAGGAGGTGTAGGGCCTGCAGGAGGTGGAGGAGGTGGACAAGGGGGTGGTGGTGGAGGAAAAGCAAGTGTGGTGTCTGGAGGAGGTGGGGGAAACTCCGGTGACTGCTGTTGGTGCAGTCCACCAGGCTGCCATTTTGGTTTAGCCTTCACTGCAGGTGGTGACAGAGGGGCTTTGTGGCTCTCTGCATGGTTGGCGGCTGTAGGAGCCACGCTAGGGAACTGGCTGGCAATCTGCTTGACCAAAGATTGTGTAGTAGAGGCCTGGTTGAAAAGTGGCAGTGTCTTGGAGATGCTGTGCTGCTTGGGCAGCGTAGGTGGTGGATGGCTCTTGATTGTTGTAGGAGGTGGTGGAGGAGGTGGCGGAGGAGGTGGTGGAGGAGGAGCTGGAGGAAGGGGAGCTACTGGAGACACTGGTAGAATGGTGCCAGCAGGCTTTGGTGCAGTTTGGGGTGGAAATCCTCCAGTGAAGGTTTTGGGCAAAGCTCGGGGTGGACCTAGTTGCTGGACAGGGGCTGGGGGTGGTGGTGGAGGAGGTGGTGGTGGAGGCGGAGGAGGAGGTGGGGCTGGGGCAGGAGGCTGCTGAGGTGGAAGAGGAGGGGCCGGAGGAGTGGGAGGTGGAGGTGGTGGAGGAGGTGGAGGGGGTGGTGGAGACTGACCTTGACCACCTGGAGGGGATAAATCTCGGGGCAAATTAGGAAACTTCTGGGCCAGAACATGTTTGAGGCCATTGGAAGTTAAAAGAGGCGCGACTGGTTGGGGAGGAGGTGGAGGAGGCAAGCCGTTGTTTTGTAGCAGGGGGAGGAGGAGGGGGGAGAAGCTCTGCTTGGATTTGTAATGGGGGTGGAGGAGGAGGAAGAGGTTGAGTCTGGACAGGCGCAAGAAGAGGTGGGGGAAAAAACTGGCAGTGATTAAGCGCAGGAGGAGGAGGGGGAGGTGGAAGAGGTTGGGTCTGGATGGGTGCAGGTGGAGGTGGGGGAAAAGGCTGGGACTGGATGGATGCTGGAGGTGGAGGAGGTGGAAGAGGTTGGGATTGGATAGGTGCAGGAGGAGGCGGCGGAAAATGTTGGGATTGGATGGGTGCAGGAAGAGGCGGCGGAAAATGTTGGGATTGGAAGGGTGCAGGAGGAGGCGGCGGAAACTGTTGGGATTGGATGGGTGCAGGAGGAGGCGGCGGAAGAGTTTGGGACTGCGTGGATGCTGGAGGTGGAGGAGGTGGTGGTGGGGATGGCGGAAGTGAAGGGGTAAACTGAGGCACTGGGGCTGGACTTGGAGGTCCGAGTTTCAGTACGGCCATAGCTGAACCAGGGGCAGGCAAGGGTGCAGGTGGAGGAGGAGGGGGTGGTGGTGGTATATTTGCTCCTGGAGGAATGTTGTTGGCATGGGGTTTCAGTGCCTGAGGGGGCGGAGTCGGAAGCACTTGCTGTGCTTGGGGTTGTGGCTTGGCAGCCTGAGAGGCATTCTGCAGACGGGTGATGGTACTGTATTTTGCAAATATAGGTGGCGCTGAGTGGTGGGGGACGCAGGCTGGAGGAGGGGGTGGTGGTGGAGGTGGAGGTGGAGGAGGAGGCGGCGGTGGTGGAGCTGGAGAGGGCTGGGGTGGAGTTTGAACGGGGGTGTGAGTAATGCTTCCACGAGGATGTGAGGCAGACTGCGTGTGCTGCTGTGCTTGCTGCTGTGAATGCACTGATGCATGTGCATGTTGCTGCTGAGCCACATGAGGAGGGTGAACATGACTGGAGTGGATGCTGTGTCCACTGTGGGCAGAATGGCTTGAACGTGTTGACTCTGGTCTCACCTGCACAAAAAAAAATAGCAAATCACTTAAATAAAAAAAAGCAATGTACACCAACAACACATTATATAACTGAGCTCTCCTTGAGAGTGCAAGAGTCATAATGCCTTCTGCTCAGCTTGGCAACATGTCATGAACTCAATGTGATCGACAAGGAAACCAGAAACAATCAAGGTGCAAACTGTACAGCAAACAACATGGGGAGAAAAAAAAAAGAAAACAGACTTACTCTGGTGCTTTCCTCCATTTGAGTGCCTCTTTTCCAAGCCTCTGAGAAGATCGAACTGACTACACTCTGGGAGCGTGCATGTGTAGATGAAGTTCCGTCTGATACACCGCTGTCTGTCTGGCTAGAGTGGTTGGACTGTGACTCTATCAAGATACACACACATGTTCAGGATCAGCATGGTCCAGCAACATCATTGGGCAGTCACAGTACATAGAGATACTACATCTTGTACATTCTAGCATTCCAGATTCACTTTATGAAGGCCCTGAGAACTAACAATGAGCTGAGCTACTGTGGAGTCCACAAGTCTGAGACCACTGATGACAATGCTTCTATTTTACATTCTTTTCTAATATAATATGCTTTTTAAATTACAAATGATATTACCAGCATAACAATCTGGGTGAAAAAGAAGAATCTTTAAATGTTTACATGAGTTTCTTAGTATTTGAAACAGTATTTCCCCCTATTGCTTTAATGACTGTGTGCGCTCCAGCTGTCTTAGACTCCCTAAATTTGTGCAAAAGACGAAAAAAAAAAAGAAAAGAAAAAATCTGACGTGATAACATGGTCAGTTTCATAAATTTGCTTTAATTTAAATAGTGACTTAGAAATAGTGAAGAATTTTGAACATTTCTTTCTCATTTTATTTGCTTTTAAAGATTCCCTAATGGAATGAAAACAGAGCCCTGTCCATGATCATAACCCAGTCCCCACATTTATCAGACTATCAATTTCAAGCTATATAAAGAAGGTAACAAGTCCTTAAAACTTCATTTCCGTGTTATTCACTGACCATGCTATAGTTTCACTGATTGCAACAGATATTGTCTATCATTTAAGAAACATTTTGGAATAATTGGTGATCTCATCCTAACTGTCCTTTACTAGCTTTCATTCATTATAATTCATTTTTTGCACTTAGCATGATATACAGACTGGTCGGATGTAATATGCACAAGATATGGTTTAGAAGTATTATAGGTTGATCAGAAGTCCAGGGCAAAGGCTCTGTGGCTAAAACCCTACTTCAAATCAGTTGCTATGATTAATAATGGCAGATCTGAAGTCAGTCTGTAGGTGACTCACCTGGGATGCTGACTGAGCTGGTGCCAGACTTGATGCTGGAGCTGGAGAGAGAGGACCAGTCATATGCTGCCTCAGTGCGCTTCATAGCCTCCTGATAGTTCAAGTACAGCTGCTTCCCATACTGAAGATAAACACAAACACATAAATTTCCTTTATGAGGCAGTTTCACACACACAGTTTCACACTCACACTTTCTGTACTGCACATCAATTTACAGGCACTATTCAAATAAAGATACATTCAGTTATATGAATTGAATTGGTAAATGAAGCACTGAATTGATTGAAGTTAAACAGCTTGAGCTCGATTAGCATGCTGAGGCAAGTTTGCACTGTGCACTGTGGTGGATATAAGCTTCCATTAATTGTCAGCTACATTAGCTTCATAGCTCCATTGCAAAGAAAAATATCTACAGGAACAAACACCTCTTAGCTAAACTTGTGGTAAAGGGAAACTGTGGAAAATGTAATTTTGGGAGGAACTACTGATTTAAAGCAGTAGTTGGTTACCTTTGCAATGCGGATCCCATTGACCCACTGATGAAGGGTTCTGACATCATCGCAGCACAAATACTTGATGTATTGAGACTTCTTCTGAATCTGAGGGTGCTGTGGGAGCAGAGAGTGTTAAGTTCAAGCTGGCATTTAAAGCTGCCACTAGAGGGGAGCAAAATTTTCTCCCATAGCAATGCAAGACACAACCACACTCAATATAAGTCATCAATACATTAACAACACAGAATTACACCTTGAGTTATTTAAAAATCAGACTCTAATATACAGTCTGATGGAATACAGCTTGATAAAATATAGTATGATAGTCTGTTAACTCACAATTACAGCTAACTAAACAATTCTATAGTGTTAAAGGGCTCATATCAGATTTTCTAGATTGTATTTTTTTCTCTAAAGTATATTTACATACATGTACATGTAAAGTATATTTATATACATGTGATTTCATATACATGTGATTTCATGTACTACAGTCATAATTAATTTTTACAAGATCATTTTCCAAACCTTCTTTATCTCTTTAAACAGGCTGTTTTTGTTCCTTTGCCTTTAAGACTGACATATGTAAATGATCTATGTTCTGATAGGTAGATATATATATGAATCGTTTGTGACATTACAAAAACAATGTATTCAAAACAGGCTGTTTTGCAGCTCCATATATGGACTGGGGGGTAAACACTACTTTTTCAAACAGGTTTTTTTCCCAAACAATATTTACATATTGTACATTTCCATTAAACAAATGTATTTAACAAAAGTGAGTAAATTTAATGAATGCAAGCTAATGTAATGCATTTTTATTCAGCGTCTACCCCATTAGCATTAAACCCCTTTACAGTTTAAGAAGGCTGTATGGTAGTGACTCGTGGGATGTGTAGAAGGAGACAGATGGCTTTGATAAATGACAGTCCTTAGAGGCAGCTAAAATGGAGACTAATAGTATAACGGTATTAAGACACAGGATGTTTGTGTCAGACTACAAAAAGAGGAATACACAGACAGAAAGATGGGACATACAGAATGGTTGTTAGAAAAGGGACAAATACTTTTTTTTTGATGTTAGTAAACCTAACCTTAATCTCAGTAACCAAAAACTGTTTTAGTGCTTACAGTATCAAACAAATGATCCAAGCAGATTTATAAACAGCTTTTAATAACTTAAAATAAATGTGTAAATCTGGCTTTTTTGTAAAAAGTCAGAACCATTTTGTTGGTTAATTGTGTTTTTTCCCCCCTGGTCTAAAAACCACACTCACACACTCCTACCTTGAGAGCGAGGCAGTAGTCAGTAGGGGCCTTGTACTTGCTCCGATAATCCTGCCCATAATAAACATTGACGTGGTCCAACTGTAGGAAGCACACCAAGTCTCTAGAGGCCTGGAGAAGAAGCAATAATAGGTCACAGCACAGTCTTACTGGTATTACTGTGCAACAGAATAACTGTGATGAGGGCAGTGCGCCAACAGGGGGAGCTCCTTCAGCCCCAGCATGCAAAACATAGAGAAACACATAAGTTCAAATCTATATACAGAGAGCATTACACTTCCAATTTAAAGACTAAAACCTGAAGGTTAAAAATGACACAGTAATAGTAATATCACAGTAAATCTTGAACACGACAAGTAGGTCCATAAACAGAAAATACCGCTGAGAAACTTATTCAGTTCCCTGTTCATTTAGTGACAACACAGACACACTAAGTGTGTGCACACATACACAAACACTCATACAAACCTTGGCCTTGCCCTTAGGGACAAAGTAGATACCGGATGCACGGAGCAGAAAGTAACGCTTCTTCCAGGATTTTTTCCCATCATCCTTTAACCACAGCACTCCTTCAATCTCAGGCACTGACACTGAACCACCGCAAAAACATTCCTGCATAAACACAGAAACAGAAATTCAACATGAGGAAACATGAAAAACATGAACATTTTGATATTATGAAGACATCTGACTGATTCCTATGAAGAAAATTATCTTTATGCAGTACTGTGCAAAAGTCAGAGACCACTGTTTTTTTTTATTTCCAGTCAAAACAGCCATTAAGTACAAGTTATTCATTTCCCAGGAGACTATTAATTTCCCAGGATTTATGAGGAGATGAGATACAAGATAATGCATTTGCATAATGAAGGGGAAAGTCAAAGGAAAATAAGTGATTTTGTGAGTTCAAAAAAATTGATTAAAAATATAGAGAAAATAACAACCATGCAAGACACCACCAAAACTGTCCCCATCACATGATCAGCACTTAAAACTTTCAACTTTGAGAGAGAGGAGAAAATCAAGCTCCATTCTTAATTCAGATCTGAAAAATTCCACAGTTTTTTCTGCCCGTCCTTCCACTGTGAAGAGATCATTAATGCTATGGGTCTGAAAGGATGTGTAGCTGTCAAGAAGCCTTCACTGAGAAAAAGGAAATGCCAAAAAGAAAATCTGCAAATCATGCTCCTGGTGTTCTCAGAACGATGGACTAACCACCCAGAGTCCAGACCTCAACATCACTAAATATGTCTGGGATTATTTGGATTGTGAGAAGCAGGAAACACAACCAACTTCTAAGACTGAACTTTAGAGATGTGGAACAATATCTGCAGATTTCTTAAAAAAAAATGAAAAACAAGTCTCCTGAAAAGAATGGAAGCTGTAATTAAGGCAGGGGCACACTAAATACTGACAAAATGTATAGTATATTTAGTTGTTGAGGTTTCTGTGCAATTTTCATATAAATGTGTTTTCTGGTTTTTTTTTCCTAACACTAAAAAATGAATAACTTGTACTTGTAAGCCATTCTGACTGTAAATCAAATTAATGAAGCGTAGTCTCTGACTTTCGCACATTGCTGTATAAACTACTTTCACTTAACCAATTATAAAAGAGAAGATTAACTTCTGCTTAAAGAATAAGGTTACAGTTATATGTAGATATGTAGTTGAATGCTCTACAGAAAACGCCAATATAAGTGTGTGTGTGTGTGTGTGTGTGTGTTTGTATGACCTCCAGCAGCGCCTCTTTGTTTCTGTCTGCCATCTCAGAAGTCTCCTTCCTTCCCAAAAGGTAATTCTGGAGACAGAAATCAAGAGAGATGTGATAAATGACACCTTTAGAATAATGATATCACAGAAAGCTACAACATGCAAATACGTTTTCTGACACATCACTGTTTTACTCTGTGCTGTGAGTGCCTGAATAATCACAGTTCCAAATCAGTGTTCCTGTGGGTGTTCTAATGAATCAAGGTATTCATGTGCTCTACAGAAGTAAATCATTTTCATCAAAAGAATGAATGCACACAGCTGTCCTTGGCACCTGGAGCTACATCTGAGAGAGCCTATGAAGTAAAGAAAGACTGTGTCTGTGTTGTAAATTCTCACCTGTGGGTTCTTAAAGAGTGCATACTTCTCAATGCGTTCAATAAACATGAGCTTATTCTGACTGTCTCTGGTCCAGTTCAGCAGATTCTCCACTAGATTCTCATGGTCCTCAAATATACGCTCTAAAAGCGAGTGAAAGAGAGACAAGATGGATTAATATTATGTGAAATGAATTGAAGGGAAAACCTCCGAAGGAAAACCAGAGAAAACAGGTCTAACCTACAGGGCAAACAAAATGGTGTTTCCTAAAAGCTACGTCTCGGTTTTTGAATCCATTACTTTATGCCACCTGAGGTACACTGGTTGCTCCTTTGATAACCTCAAATTAATGCTGCAAAACTGCTTGAAATAAAATTTTTACATTAACTTACATTAAAAATAAAGAACAACTTTGCCCTTCTCTGTTATCATTCTTGAGATACTTGTTTTTTTTTGGAAAGCGATGATATATATAAAACAACAAATGTATGTGTGTATATGTTTTGATAAGGTATAAAAGAAAACGTGTGTGTGTTTGTGTGTGTGTGTGTGTGCATGTGTGTGTGTATGTACCCATCTGCAGCTCAGTGATGGTCTCCACCAGGGCCCAGTCTGGGCTGTATCCGCAGTGGGATTTATCCAGCAGACTGTCCAGCACCTGCCTCACACTCTGCCTCTCGTCCACCATCATTGTCTTTGAGCTTTCATCTGACATGTGCACACGGATCACCAGCTGAGGAAACAGAGGAAGAAGCGATGAATCAGAGTGTGATCTCATAGCTAAGTGACTTTAAGAATGATGTTTGTATTGAACACATGCCTTCTGCAGCTAATGCACTACTGGAGCTGAAACAGTTTTGCCAGAGGAGGTTGTCTAATGTGATTTTTCAGCGTTTGAGTAGTCCATTTGGAGAGGATAAATTATCTATAATTTACTCAAATTTCCACAGACAGCCCAGATTAAAAGGTGATCTGGATGTTCACACAGCAGATTCAGACTGGATTACAATCACTCCACGATTATTACTAAACTGTAAAAACTACATTCATTCTGCAGCACTCCAGGTGAAAAGAATCCACTGGTTAATTCCCATTACATTCTACATATTTTATTTGTCTATATTTTATTACATGCTATGACAATGATATTTTTAAAGGTTGCAGTCGTGTCATGAATTTTGCATCAGTGATGCTCAGTTCCAAAAGACGATCTTTAGGCAGCTACCACTTCCCAGAATTATGACAGTAAGAAAAAGGCTGGTCCAAGATCTGCTTGGTTATTTTAAGCTATTCTCAGCATTTTGCCTGCTCTAATTGTTCGTATAGACGGTCTTTTACTATTTATAAAGTCAGAAAATCATCATGTCACCAAATTGTAACAAAGTCTAACTGTATTCAGATAAATTAGCAAACTTATCTTGTGACTGTGCATATCCACCTGGACAGACCAACGCCAGTTTAAACTATGATGTTGCAAAGGAATAAGAGAATGTATTGACTAATGTTATACCATGACCCAAAAACTGAGGTAACATGGAACATGCTTAAATTTATCACTTGCAATAAGTTTGAGCTTCCTAGAGGTACACTTGGAAATTAACAGGTTAACACAGCAATGCTCCATGTCATCATAAACACAGCTGATGGCCCATAATGTTGTCTAGGGGTGATGATACTCAATTGCTATTGCAATACATCACAACATGCTTTTCTGTGCCTATCTTTGAAAAAGCCACTACAAAGAGAGCATAATTAGGCCTGTGTACAAGAAGCACTGCATCAAAATACAGCCATATGTAATGCATAACATGCAAATTACATTTTTCCATATTGCCCACGCAGAGTGTACTCAAACTGACGAGTATCTCCACATAAAGGCAAAGTTCAATCCAGTGTGGTTATCAGCTAAAGCTGCCAGATAGCATAATATCCAACTTGAATACAAATGCCACAAATTCATGGTGTTCCAGTCCATGAAGGTCTTTGGTGGCTTTTAAACATTGTACATATAGAGCACTGGCTGTCTAAGAATTGTGATCTACATAAAAGACTTTACTGATATAAGGAACTAAAAACAAGCAGAAACTTCAGGCTTATGCAAAAGCATCCCACATTTCACACCCCATTTTCTCTCCTCTGAGAGAAGAGCAGTGTTGAATAGGCAGACTCATGCCAGGGGGGCCGCACAGTAATATGGAGATGAGCAGTGTGTGGCACTTTTCCCAGACTAGCACACTGAGAATACGCTCCATGCGTCTAATCTCTCTCTCTCTCTCTCTCTCTCTCTCACACACACACAGACATACACACACACACAAAAACATAACCCACATTGAAACATTGCTTCTGGCCTCATTCTGTTTGCTTAACACTTTTAGACGATGAAGTTAACTGGACATGTAATTCTTCTCTTACTTTATTTTCTATCAGAGAGAACATTCTTATTCAACTAAGCAGTGTCTGACGAAATTAAAAACAAAATAACTCATAGAAGCTTCCCTTAACAACAAAGGTTTTGAAATCGCCATTTACACTTAAGTATGTTTATTTCTTTATTCAAATTATACAGAGGGAAAAAACATCAAATGAAATGGGGGTGTAAAAATGCATCAATAAAAATGCAACTATCAGACGGTAGTGACTGAACTGCACATATGCATATATATATATATATATATACACATATATATATATATACATATATATATATATATATATACACATATATATATATATATACACATATATATATATATATATATATATATATATATATATATATATATATATATATATATACATACACACTACTGTGTAAAAGTCAGAGATCAGCCATCGTTTCCAGTCTAAACATTAAATACAAGTTATTCATTTTTAACTTCAGGAAAAAAAGCAGAAGACACTGAAGAGAAAAGTACATAGAAGCCTCAAAAACTAAATATAACAATTTTTTCAGCAATCTGTGTGTCTAACTTTCTTAGCGATTCCATTCTTTTCAGGAGACTTGCTTTCAGTCTTTCATAGAAATCTGCAGGGATATTTTCCACACCTAACATTCAGTCTTAGAAGTTTGTTTTTTGCTTCTCACGATCCAATTAATCTCAAACATATTCAGTGACGTTGAGGTATGGACTCTGGGGTGGTCAGTCCATTGTTCTGAGAACACCAGCAGCTTCTTTACTTGTTTCACAAATAATCTTCTATTATTTTTCACTTATTTTACTTCGACTTTCCTCCTCCTTACGCAAGTGGACTATAGTATGTCTAAACTCCTTAGAAATATCTCCTAAAAATGAACAAACTGTACTTAATGGCTGTTTTGACTGGAAATAAAATGAACAAAGGACAGAGTACACTCTCTCTATTACGATACACTACTGCACAAGCAGTAGTCTAAATTAGTGATTTCTAAATCATACCAAACTAATGAAATGGTGGTGAAATTTTGTCCATAATACACTGATTTTTCACTGCAAAAGAATCGGAATCAAACTGAACCCTTGGGAGGACAGAGATTTACACTGAATGGTAAGAACCCACTTACACATTTGAGGTTATTCATCATATTCACCAGGCTGATTAAGCGTGCTACGGGCCGTATAATTTTGGCCCTGCTCCTGCACAGCACGATTACTCAAAGCTTCCAGTTTCCACCAAATTCATAATAAAGCAACAGAGGCAGTCAGTCACTGCAATAGAGGCCCATTCACCGCACTGAGCTTCATTGACTTCCTCAGCGTGAAGAGGTGCCTGGTGACGTTTGTCAAAGCTGCTTCGTTCTAATCAGTAGTGCAATGGAGAGACACAGACCTTTATACTGGCCATAGTGGTGGTCTGAGATCAGCTCTGAAGGAACCAAAGACCGAACACAAGAATACATCACTTGTGTTGATTATCAACAAGATCTTGGTGGAGCATCTCTCCCAGTAAATCCTGAATAAACACACACACAGTGACCTATTTTCTGCCGAGCTCTCACTCCTTGTCTGCCTCTGCAGAGTGAGAGAGCTGCACCATGCTGCGCAGAACTGAGGTAGCAGATACACTCAGCCTCAGGGAGAAAACACACCCACATAGACAAACATACATACATATCAGCACTGTCTGGATTAAACCTTGTATCTCTAACCTTGTTTTTAATTTTATTGCATAATATTTCATTTGATTACATAATACAAAATTTAGTTTGAAAAATTTGGCATTAATAGACCAATAGCAACAGTCCAAAATGATTTATTGTTATATTAAGGTACTTGAAAAATTAAGAACTCCTGGAAAGTTACCATGTTGAGGTGCAACATTTTGATACAAAATTGGCTGATGCTTAATTAGCCTTGTTTTTATTTATTTATTTATTTAATTTTTTAAACCTGATGCTCACACGGTGTAGGTTAAACACAATATTTCCAGTTCTTTTATTAGCCATTTTTGCGACATAAATAATATTTTTGTTCTTTAATGGGCCTAGCTGGTAGTTTAAACTCTTACATTAGCTGCCTGTTTATATAACTATGACTACTGCTATGACATCTGTATAATGCACTACGTTATAGGTTTAGTGGTAGCTTTTAAATCCACCACATGAGTTTTGGTCACCCATGAGGTTTTCAAATTCAATCAATTTTCCCAGGTACAGAATTGACAACTTGAACAACACGATCCTAATTCCAGCAGAAGTCCAGCAGAAATGTATAATCAAAAGACTGATTTACCAGCACAATTACATTTCTATTGTTTTCATCAGGTCATACCACAGAACATCCAAATAGCCAAACACTTCACAGCAGTACTTAAAATATTGATTTTTGATTTAAACTGGAGTCATACGTTTCCAAGAGTCCTTGTATAACGCTGTATGATGTCATGTCCTTTCACTGAATTTATTTCAATACAAAAATCTCACAATGGTTTTTTTACTGATGGTTGCACCAGATGATTTTTCATAAAATAAAAATCTTTAGACAATTTTTGTAAGTAAATCAAATCAGAACTACAAATGCTTTGCAGTTTTGCTCTAGAACAGAGGAACAGAAAATTATGGCAAATATGGCAAAATAAATATATAATTTTTTATCATTATATGTAATATCAAACCAGTTCACAAAATTGCACTAATCACACCACATGACACTGAGTCTTTAAATATTAAATTAAAAATTAACAAAACACAAGACAACACACACACACACATACACACACACACACACACACACACACACACATTAACACAGGATTTGGCCACACCCACCTTTTTAACCTGCGCTTCTTTAATTTTCTCCAGAGCCACACGAATTTTCTCAGCCTTTGCTTTGGCAGCCTGTTCTTCCTACAGACACATAAGACAATATTAATACAAAACCATACACCAACACATGCTGATACTAGGGCTGCATAAAACATCATTTGTTAACTATTATAAAACTGTCCTTTGTAATACTGATACAGCAGAAAGCTGCAAAATGCAAATGAGTTCTCTAACAAATCTTGATTTCTTTTTCTTATACTGAGCATGTGGACCACTCACAGATTCATACTGTGGGTGATCGTATGTAGTGGGTAATGCAAAACAAAGGTCAAAATAATGCAGGCCAATCTTAAACCGTGTCACACTAAGGGTCTGCAGTGGGTACTGCAAGGGATATTGCACTTTGTAGCAATATTATTGGAATGTTTTTTATGGTATATTTTTCTACATTGTGCAGCCATAGCAGACAAACACAACACACACAATGAATTCACACCAACAGGAGCATGTGGACATTTCCCATTCAAAAGCAGGTGCGATGTTCGTTTTCTCTGTTTTTCACTCTCTCTGGCCAATCCAAACACCTATAGCACACCCACAAACACCTACCTGGCCCCTCCAACAAGCGGTCATCATATCCATCTTCAATCCTCACCAGCCGTGTCTTTGTGTGTGCTCAGTTGATTAGAAGCGTCACCCGTGTTGAACTATTCAGAAATCTCTCAAACCCTTTGACCAATGGCTGCTTATTCATACAAAACAGGTCCAATATATGAAGACCACCTACAAAAGCACCAAAACCGCCAACATGACTGGAAAAGTCACAGAAAAACCAAAGGGTGCAAAATGAGCTGCCTTGCAAACCCTTATATCAAGAAGAAATGATCTAGCTAGCAGTTCCATGGCTTCCATTAGAAGATCCGCATGATCCAACAGTGAGAGATGTGAACGTCCTGAGCCAAGCCGACGCACTTATAAGACCTGATAGAAAAGATGGGTGAAGGGGGACAACGACAAATTAAAGAAAAAAGAAAAACAAAACAAAACAAAAAAAACAAAACCGAAAGAAGTCCGGTTTCTCCTGTTGCGCGCGCGTGTCGTGACCCATATGCAGGAGACGATCTCTGACACAACTGGAGACACGCCGAGGCGTCAGAACACACAACGCTAATCTACAGCTCTACAGTGGAGAAGTGGGAGGAGAGAGAGGGAGACTTCCCCTTCAGTACCACAAGGTCTCTTTCCCTCTCTCAGTCCCAGACTCTTGTCTTTTGTTCTTCCATCTTTCTCTCTCATTCATGTCTCTCAGTCTTATTTATCTTTTTGTCCTCTTTCTTTTTTCTCTTTCTGTCTGTAGCTGTCTTTAACTCTCTCTCTCAACTCTTTGCTGTCACTTACTGTCTTACTTTCTCCTCTTTCTTTCTGTCTCTCAGAGTCTTTTATTCACGCTCAATTTCTGTAATGTACTTTCTCTCCATTTGTCCCTCCTATTCTCTTCTTCCTTTTCTCTCATCTTTTACTTTCTCCCTCTTATTTCTGGCTCTTGCTGTCTTTTACTCTCGCTCAATTTCTGCCTCTCCTCTTTTCCCTCTTGCTATCTTTTACTTTCTCCCTCTTTTTTTGCTGTCTTTTATTGTTTTAATTTCCGTCTCCCCTTTTTCTATCTACTTGTTTCACTTTCTCCCTGTCTTTCTGTCTCCTGCTGTCTTTTACTTGCTCCCTCTGCTTCTGTCTGTTTCCATTGCTGCATTTTTCATTTTCTCTCCTTCTATTCCCCCTTTCAATCCATTCCAGTCTGTCTCTCTTTCCTTCTTTTTCCAAATGTCCCTCTCTCTTGTAGGTTCTCTCTCTGTTTGTCTCTCTTTCTTCTAATTTCGAGTGTCTCTTGCCCCCTCTCGCTCTCATACAGCTGTATGTTTCTGGCTCTGCACTCGATCTCAGGGCTTTAATCCTCCTCACAAACACAAGAAACCCCCTCTGCTTCTTCTCCACCAATCAGAACATGCTTCTGCACCATTCCAGCCAATAAGGGGGTCTCATGTCCCTGACCTTCTTTCCGGAGGCCAATCACAGGGAGGTGCAGGCCAGACAGCTTCGCCAGCCTTTATCTCACTGTGGAGAGAAGAAACACACCCTCTGGAATACTGAAGTGATGAGAGGTATCTGGGTCTACTTTCACTGGTACACCTTAATTTTTTAAATTATTTAAAACTCCATTCATTTGTCTCCCTTTCTGAAATCTCTATCACACTGTCTTCTGCTGCTTTACAAGGAGAGAAAAAAAGATAAAGGAGGGAGAGAGAGAGAGAGAGAGAGAGAGAGAGAGAGAGAGAGAGAGAGCAAAAGAGAGACCTAGAGAATTTGAGAGACAGATACAGAGCAAGACAAAAAGAGAGATATAAAGAAACCAAGAGACAGATTTTAGAGAGAGGGCAAGAGGGAGTGATACAGAGAAAGAGAGGAAGAGACAGAGATGCAGAAAGAGAAAGATTTTTACACACTACACACTACACACACACGTATATATGTATGAGGGAGAAAGATATGGAAAAAGGGAGAGAGATTTTATGTGAAAGAAAGACAAACAATTCTCTATCATTCTGTCAGATTACGGTCTAGGTCAAATGTTTCTGCATTGAGCATGTACATGATATACATCCATTTGGAGAGGAGAGAGCTAGAGACAGTGACAGAGAGAGGGAGAGAAAGAGAGAGAGAGAGAGAGGGAGAGATTCCTAACAGGCTTTGCAGAGCCTGCTATAAAAAGATTCAGATTCTCGTTTGAAGTCTCTTCCCCTTCCTCTACCCCCCTTCTCTTCTTCTCTTCCTCCCTCTCTCTCCCTGTTCTGTAATTCACCGCACTGTCTCTGCATGCGGCAGTGTGTTCATAGAGAACAATTGGATGGAGCCGAATCCTGTCTTCTTTCTCCTCATTTGAACCATGTGTCCAAATCAAAATGGCGCTCAGACAAACTGCTAGCCAATGTGTTGGTTCTACGGGTTCGTGACTTTAAAAGTAGCTAATTTAAGAGCAGAAAACATGTAATTAAAAGAACATCAAAGCAAATTAAACACAGCTTAAAACAGCCTCTGTTTGTTTGGCACTTCTAGGTCCAAACTAGGTCTATTTAATTACAACACTGTGATAAACAGAGAATGCTTATACTGAACAAGTTTAAGGAATAATACCAGATGGTTCATTCAAGTTAACTGTGACTCTAAAAGCAGAGGCCCAAATGAAGATATCTGGCTAATTAGATCCAGACTTTTCTCTGTTCAATTCTCTTTGAGCCTGAAGTGCCCGAACAGCATTTAGCCTCCGTTTTAACGGCTGCATATTCAATGAGTGCATTCTGAAATATGCATGCGCTACTATAATCTCCGGAAAGCAGAGACTCTGACACACAAACCAGCCGACTACTGGGATTTGACTATGTAGCACAACACTCACTCAGCAGTTAGCAGTCTATCTGCAAGCTTACATAAATTAAGACAGCAATTAAAACATAACTAACAGAACAGTTTTACTAAGTATACTAATGTGGCTGACAATAAATGAGAGCTACTAGCATTTGCATAATGCTAACTGGTGAGTATTTGCTTTCATGTTGGCAACATTAGCACAGAGGACAAAACTGTTTCTTCAACCAGCCGTAAGGCTGAGTAGAATGCTATCGAAATGCTTCGCAACTAATCATTCAAGGTGAAAGAAAGTAGTGAATTCACCATTTTGCTATTACTTTTACCCATAATTCTCTGCTGCAGATTTAACAAGCATTTGTGTAGGCAAAGCAACAAGGGAGTTATAGTATAATTACATTCTCATGCATAATAAAAGTGGCTTGTGTGACTTGCATAAATTAAGTCAGAATAATAATTCTAAAGCCTGTGTGTGAGTTTGCTAACATTCAAATGTAACCACATATTATTACATTGAAGGGAAACTCCACTGAAAATTTCTGTATGATTCAATTGTTAAAAAGGCAAACAAAGCCATTCAGAGGGATCTGTTTAAAATGTTCTAGAGAAACTTTCCAAGTCAGAATCATTCACTGGTTGATGGGAATCAGACGTCCGAAGCATCTAATGCCTCTAAAAGCTACTTTACAGAACGTTATTAAATGAAATAGTTACAAATATGGTCCCTGAAGGATGAGAAATCATTTATCAATAGTTTTGAGATAAATGTTTTGCCTAAAATATATTTTTTAAACCATTAATGGCAGATATGTACATGCAGGGCAGATTTCCTACCATTTTACTGTGATCAGCATTATACGTAAAACTCTGAAGACACATGTAGGTACACTAATCATTTTTAAAAATAATTAAATTTGCTATATTGGTGTTGTAGACGTGGTGACCCCTGGTTCCTGTCACCGCTACTGTAAAGACAATCCAAGCCGTTAAGTTTCTCTACAATTAACTATTTTACATCAAACTAGTCTAAATATATTCTTTACATGTAAACCACTCAACATATAACATATAAAAAATAAAAAAACAATGGAAGCCCCCTATTATATTACGATGATAAGCACAGACAGCTAAAACGAAATAAACTGTCTACACAATTTTAAGAAACAATGTTTTTTAAAAATCTGTTTGTCCAAATCAAGCTAACTTTGACTCTATTTCTGAACAGGTTTAAGCCACATTAATGATGAAATTTTGTGGCAAACCAAAAGATCAAAATCTCTCAAACTCTCTTTGGAGAAACTACAGCTGTTTGCTACCGTCAGGACTGTCAAAGACTAGCGGTAAAAAATGAATAAAAATAAACAATATACAATATATAAATAAATAAACAAATTAGAAACAAAAAAGAGAAAGTCCTTTCTAAGTTTCAGAAGGACTATTTGCTTGCAAGTGTGAGAGAAAAAGAGAGATAATTCATACAAGTAAGAGGATTAGAGGAGCCCATTGTGGAGGTCCTTGCCCTCGGAGACAATCCTATTGCGTCATCTCCAAACAAACCAAAGAACAACATGTGCATGTGTTTGTCTATGTACATAAGAGTTTATGCACCTCAAGCTCCAACACCAGGGCCAACATCAAAGTGACCTATAAACCCCCAAACACACACTCCATGCAGTAATCTATAATAAGCTTGATCTGCAATTATGTTCCATATTTGGAATAAGCAGCCATCAGTCAAAGGGATATGAGAACAGGGAGAAACTTCACTGTATCCAGTGCGCAGCACATGACACAAAACTCCTCTTAAAATGAAGCTATTTAATAATATATTTTTGGTATATGAGTAGAGCTTAAAGGAATGGTGAGGCCAAAAAATAAATTAATATAAAAAAAAAATAAGTTACACATTTTTTTTTATGCTAACATTGCTATCAAACGCTAGACGTCAACAGACACCCAAACTTTCTTCTGTAAATACATCAATACATTAAATACATTAAAAACATTCAAAGTGTCTTACTTCAAACATCACACTGTGCTCTCAACCACACTGAGACCTCTGTATGATCTTTATGAAGATGAAGACCTGGTGTGGTTTGAGCAAGTTGAGAGAAGTTTTGGGGATGTATAAAAAGTTTTGGGTCACTATTAACTTCTAGTATTTGTTAGCTACATTAACATAGTACCTCCAGCACTGAACTAAAGAAGCCAGAAGTTTGGATGCCAAACATGTCTTGGTTGATTGACAATATCTAGGTAAGTGGGAAAACTGCAAGAGTCATTCCTTTAAATAATAACTTTGCCCCAACTTCTCCAATAGTCCAAATACATTTGGAGGGCACTGTACTCTACAGAACAAGCTTGTAAGTTGTCTCCTGTTGGTGTGAAACAGATCAGTACCCATGTATTCCACTTCCTGAAGATGATAAAACTGTTCCAGTACATTCTTAAAAAAGATGGTCCTTCAAGAGTTCCTCAGTAAAGAAAACGGTTCAATATAGAACCATGAACACTCAAAGTACCCTCTGCATGAATTGGTTTCCCCAAAATACTGTGGCTGAATTTGTTTCTACTACAGTATATTCAAACTGATTATCATTTAACCGTTCTGCAATTATCTCTCTGCTTCAACACTTTCAGGAAGCTGGCTGGTCAGTTGGTCAGCCTAAGTGGAAATTTCCTTTTTACACTGACCTAGGATTAGCTATGCTGACCGAAATACCAGTGGTGTAGTCAAGTTTAAAGTAGTGGACGCACTGTGACTTGCCGACAAGATGATGGCTAGCAAGATGAGCCTAGCTGGCACAAACAAAACAGACCAGACTACATAATATTTTTGTCTTTCACAATGGTCACTATTTAAGATTAGGCAAACACAATGCCATAAATATGTGCTGTGTCTTGATTGAGTGGATGGCAACACTACAAATTTGATGCCAACCAATCATCACTCACATTCTTGCACAAGTTCATAGGTTGTCGGAGAGAAAGGTCGAGAAAATGTCAATCAGAATTATATGAACATTTTGAATCTGCGTGATGCTCATGAGACCCAAATAATTATGTAGATGTATTAGGCAATTTCGTGAAAATGACCTACAGGCCTTTTTTCACCCAACGTAACAAAACTTAAGGTTTTATATTCAATTTGTCAGCTAGCTTGTTGTGGAGTGAGGGAGAATAAATGTATTACTATTTTGTGTCATAATTTTTACAGCAGCTGCCAAACATAAGAATCTAATGCATCATTGTGCATTTTAAGTGAATATACGTAAATCCAAGTGCCTTCCTAGTGGATATTTGGCCTGCACTTACATATCACATAGACTACACCACTGGTAAATACCTAATCACTACCACAGAAACAGCAGTACTGGGCCTATATTCAGGAAGCTTCTCAGAGTAGGCATGCTGATCTAGGATAACATTACTGATAATATATAATATGATGGGAACAGATCTATTCCCGTCATATTACATATGATCAGTAATATTATCCTAGATCAGCACATCTACTCTGAGAAGCTTCATAAATATAGGCTCTGATCTCAGATCAGGTTTAAAAAGGAAACTTCCATTACTAACGTCTCCATATACCTGTGAAAAAAGAAAGAAAGAGGCAGGGGATTTCAAGCAAGTGGGCGTGGCAGATGCAGAAAAGTTACAGATAGAGGAGCTATGCAAATCAATAGATGAATCTAGAACAGAGGCTGAGGATCATGGTCATATAAGGAAAGAAGAGTGGCGTTAGGCATTAATGGGTGCATGGACCAATCGCATGCAGAGAGAAGGAAAGGTGAAGGAAGGAGCCAGCGAAAGTGGGAGGCGTCACCTTGGTCAGCAGGTGAGAGGGCTTTCCTGCAATGCTTTTGAGAATCAGGGAGGTTTCCCTGTCCAGGTACGAGTGCTTTACAACAGCAAGGAAAAGACAAACAAGATCAAGATCAGTCAGTGCAAAAATGATCATTATCCATGATCTCATCATTCTAGGAAATGTGCAGGTGATTTGTTTATAAAACAAAGTGTGAAAGCGAGGCGCATATTGGTTGTGGTGTATTAACTGAATGGTGAAAAGGATGATTAGCTTTATAATCATATTAGGAAATAATGAAAGAGAGATCAAACAGATACAAATATATAAATTAATACAAGCACATAAAAAGGTAAAATATATAAATAAACACAAAATAATGGAAATACTATAACTTTGAGAGCTATATAGTAAGACACTACCAGAATTTTAGATATCCAGAAAAGTATAAACCTGCTTTTTTTGCTCTGTTTTTCAAATTGATACAATATATAGTGCTGTGAAAAAGTTAGAGACCACCCTTTCATTTAAGAATTTCCAGTCAAAATGGCCAATAGGTACAAGTTATTCATCTGTCACAGCAGGAAACAATTTTAGAAATAAAGCCTCCATCACTAAGTGTATTAAATCAATCCGTATTTAATTTGTCCATTTTCTACTTTTGTGGACCTACTGCTACTTTAAATCTTCCATCCTTCCAATCCTAAAACCAAAAAGTTACAGCTGTGTCCTCCCAACAAAAGCTGCTTCTAAAGGACTGACATCATGTTCCCCTTCAGACACTAGCATTCACACAAACTACTACTCAAACACAACTTAACTGACTCACAAATTTCTCTCTCATGTGCATCTAAAATAGCTAAAGGAGGTATTTCTGTGGAGATTAGATATAAGATAATCCACTTGCATAAGCCAAAGGAAAGTCAAAGGAAAATAAGCAAAAAAACAGGAGTTTCCAAAACAGGTCAAAAAGGCATTAAAGACTACAGAGAAAATGGGACTCCTAACACCTGTTCAAGACCTGTCAGACCACCAAAACTGTCCCCATCAGACAAACAGTACACCTTTAAGAGACAGGGAAAAATCAAACTATACTCTTGCTTTAGATCTCGAAAAAAAAATTCTCACTCAACACTATGAGTCTGAAAGGATGTGTAGCTGTCAATAAGCTGTTACTGAGAAAAGAACAAAGACAAAAAAGACAAATATTTGCCCTAGAACACCAACACTGCACATCTGAGATCTTGAGTAAGGTTTTATGGACTGATAAGTCTAAATCTGTGGTTTGCAAGATGCAGAAAATGCAACCAAGACTGAACTATGAAGGCGAGTAAAATACACCAGCAGATTTCTTTGAAAAACAAAGAGCGTGTCCCCTGAAAAGAACGGAAGCTGCTTAAAAAAAAGCAATGAGCAGACACACTAAATACTGATAACATTGATATGTTTTTTTCTTTTGTAATTTTGCTGGTATATATGTGTTTTCTGCTCTTATTCCCTGCAGCTACAGATGGATTACTTGTTTAATGGCTTTTTTGACTGGAAATAAAATAAATGAAAGGGGCTTTTCATTTCATTTTTCTGTTCCTCTCACGTTCGACTGTAGTATAAAAATTTCTAAGCATTATACATCTTTAAAAGCTCTCTACCTGAACATTCGTCAAGCTGCATAATCAGGAATAAATGATGTTGTCTGAGACCTATTTAAGTTGTGCTAATGTCTTGATTAAAGGTGATTACAAACATACGTTCAGCTTCATCTTGCATACACATACACACTTACAGTGCACTGATCCACTTCCCCCTCGCATGAGGTGAAGTCTAGGTGCCGTCTGACAGTGTTACCATTGGCTTTTCTCAGTGAGGCATGCTGGGAAAGTGGGTGGTGCTAAGTGGCGACATCACAGACAAACAGGTGAACACATACATGCAGGCAGGTGGGGGGCATGTAAGAAAAGGTCAACAGTTAATATTACTTGTTTGCATTTAGCAACTGTAACCTTACCTGTACTCGCATCACCTATCATATCTTTTCTCTCCCACTAGCTTCCTCAAATCTTTCTCATTTAACTCAACCAGTTAATCCTGTTTAAACACTATTTCATTACCTCACCCTTTCAGAAAATCCATGTGCCCAAGTTAATTCCACCAATTATTAAAAATGATATAAACAAAGTCATTTAGAGTGGTTTGATGTGAAATGCAGCATTGTAGAGAAACCTACCTACTTACATCTCTTTAAAATTTCTTTAAAGAGGTGATCATAAGAACCAGGAGTCATAATGTCTAACTCAAATATAATTGTGTAATTTACTATCCAAAATGACCAGTGAACCTTCATGTGTCTTCTGAGTAATGTATGTAGTAATATGTAATGTTGAAAATGGTTGGGGGAAAATTTTTCTTTGGGTATTATTTTTGCCTAAAACTCTGCATATACCTCATCACCATGAACAAATCTCTAAACTATTATAAAACAATGTCTCAACATGACATCAGGCAGCATATTCATAACCATTTCATGTTATAACTTTCTGTGAGGGAGATTTGAGAAGCATTAAACTCTTCAGATGTCTGGCTCCTATCACCACCACAATTCTGAATTTTCAAGTTTCTCAGGAATGGAGCATTTCACATAAAACCACTCTAAATAACTTAATTTATTTATGGTTTTCCAAGTTTTTATATCCTAATGATATGACAATATACACCATTTTTACAGAAATCTCAAAATATTAGTGGAATTCACCTTCGAGGCAACATACAGCAATGACACATTAAAATTAGTTACATGTCAAACACATTATGCATGCCAAACCAGACAGTGCATTTACATTGATATCATGCTGTCAATGTAAATGTCCACTCAAGCGTTATAATGCATGCAGTCACACAATACTGTGATCATAATTACCATGATAATGGTAATTAATTAATATTAACAGCAATGGTAATTATAATTACATGCAGTGGGGCAACTTGGTTAATTAACAATGTCACAGCCTATAATGTCCATAGACCACTCACCAAGAGCATGCATGAATGGCTGGTGGACACACACACGCGCGCGTGCGTGCGTGCGTGCGTGCGCGCGCGCGCGAACACACGCGCACACACACACACACTTTCTCTCTCTCTTTCTGGCTGAACAATTTGCAGAAAATTTTTAACTGTAATTCTTCGATCAATATTGTGAATGTGATGTCAATTAAGGTCCAGTTGCATTAAACATCTTTAGTTATATGCTTAAAGGACAAATCTGACATCTGTAAATTTACATCTAAATAATACTGGAAGGGTCAAAAACTGAAAAGCTACAAGTACAGATTTTTTTTCCACTTTCTAATTTCAGACAAATTTTCACGCAGCTTGTTTATGTTGGGAAACCTCAGGCAAAAATTAACGATGATTAAAGAAGTTTTATGCAAGTGACTACAGGCCTGTTTCTGTGTTCAAGAACATCAGAATATCCATTTTTCCTTGGGGCCTGAACACCGAATGTAGTGAGTTCACGAGCATGTAGTTCACGAGGCAGTTCACAAGCTCCGTGTCACTGGGGTCAATTTCTCCACTGAAAATTTAAGACTTCTTTTTTTTTTTTTAAATTGTTGGTAATGTGCCTAAAAATAAAAAATAATTAATCTCTTTAGTCCTAACACACACACATCCCGCAATGATTTAATGAATGAATTAACAAATGAAGTAAATTATTTTTAAATAATTAAATAAATATATTTAAATATTTTTTTAATATTAAACAGTACTGAATAATATATAGGTAAACCAGTAGTGTTTACATATAAGCATGGAGCAGCTTTTTGTGCTAAAGCTCGTTTCACGTGAATTTCTCAAGTCGTTTCAATTATCTGTGTACTGTAACTGCACAAATTGCATAGTAACAAGTGACTGACTGGATATCAGCCCATTAAATCATTGATTTTTTTTTTTATTCAATTATTTTTACTAAATGGTTGATTTCCTTTTTTAAAAGAGGTAACATACATGATTGTTCCATCATCACATATTTTACATGTTACATGCTCTCCTGATAGATTGGTTGTCTGCAGTGTTATTTAGTTATACTACGAATATGCAGTGTGTCAAGCACTGTTGGCTGTAGTAGGCTTGTCAGCACCATTTATCTACTTTTTATACTCGAAAATATCTACTTTTATACTCCAAAACTTTAAACGAATAGTATTTGTGTATCACACACCAAAAAAATATATAATACAATATAATATTGTTAGAATGAACACGGATGCACATATTTTATTTCACTGTTTAATGTATACTTTCTACTTTTTAGCAGCGTTATGAGATTTAGATACATAAGCAAATAGCTAATTGTGGTTTATGTTAATTGTGGTTTAATTTCACTTCCAGACGGTTGTAAGATATTTAATTAAGAAATTCTTTACTTTGTATGTTGCAGTTTTACACCAGTTCCTGCTATAGAGAGCTGCATTAAGTACCTTTGTATCAGTCAACTGTAGTCTTATGTTAACATTTTTTTTTGAGTGGAACTTTACACAGGACATGAAAAGCGATGGTGTGTTCTCATCTCCCCCATCAGCTTATGCATGTGTATATAGAAACTGCACAGTTTAATTTCATTAGGCTTTTCAATAGGAGATCTAACTGCACTTAGAAAACGCAAACGTGTGTGTGTCTGATTAGCAGATCAAGGCTGTTAGTCAGCTGTTTAATGGCTCCTGGCTGAACTCATTAAAACCATCATCACATTCCACAAATCCACAGCACACTCCTTCCTTTGCTCCTGAGACCACAGAACAGTCAGAGATAGGAAGTGAAGCATGTCTTGTGCTCCACATGAAGTCACAAGCTGCCTTTGTTTTAGCTTTTTAGCTGAATAAATACTCAACTGGCAGGGAGTCATATGACCAACTTTGATGCCTTTATAGTCTAAATTGTGACTAATCCCTAATGCTTTTAAGAATTATTTTGTTTCCCCTGCTTTCCTAACCAAAATGAATTTCTTTGTCCACACATGCCTGTTATTAAGTATTAAACTAGTAAAATGACTTGGCAATAGCTACTACAACAAAAAGCCAAGGTGGTTTTAGGCTGTTATCCCACCAAATACTCTTAAAAATGCCTTTCATACTTTCCTTAATATTGTCTGTATAGTTGTGTGTGTGTGGGGTGAGTGTATGAGAGTGTGAGTGTGTGAGGTGAGCAGGCATAAGTCCCTCACATCTGTTTCACTTTTCCTCTGTGCCTGGCTAAATATTTTGCTTACAGGAGAAATTAAGTCTTGTAGAATGTCTCATGTAAGGATGCGTCCAAAACTGCACACTACATGATACAGCTCCATTAGCAGTACATTTGTTAGCATAGTATGTACAGTGTAGTAGTATATAGCTTTGGATGTAGCCCTAGAAATAGGAGCACTGTTGTCCTCATTGATGTGAGAGTCAAAATACCCTGGGGAACTCAATCGTAATAGCGATGGATAAAATTTGTGCCATTTAATCCACATTGACTTCAATGTAACTTAACTTCTGAAATTCTTAGTGCAAAATACTAAAAAGGTACTCTATTGTTTTGGATTGTGTGCAGTGGATCTGGCGTAAAGGATGTACCTGAAAGCCTCATCAAGGGCATTACTTGTACATGTAGAGCAGAATGTGGGTGGGTGCTTTTTCTCTCTTGGGCAGAGGGCATTTTCTACCCCTTTGTTTTTTGTTTTGGGTTATGTCTTGGTTTTGAAGTTGTCAACTTTGGGCCTGTACTGACTTCACTGATGCTATTTTTTCCTTTCCATTTTAATGAAACATCCATCTATAATAACTTTCGAAAACCACCCTGAAGTATTCCAAAAAGGGGCCTTACCATTTTGTATTTACACTGTATTGTTCACTGATAACAGTTTTGATATTAGATTATAATATTTGATATTAAATTATAATACTATATTACAATAGTTTAGAGATGCAGCACGAGTGAACAAGAAGTACATATGAGACAAATTTGGATGTGAAACAACATTCAGCTCCATTTTTGAGCCACAGAAGCTGCTGTGTGCTGATATGTAAACACCACAGGTTTATCTGTATACTGGTCAGTTCTGTTTTTAACTGTTTTGCACATTAAAGATATTTTCATTTACTAAAGTTGTTAAACATGGTTCCTAACTACATATAAAAAATAAATATATATACAGTAAACAAACAAAAAAGTTTTAAGCATCTAATAAATATAATCAACACGTAATTGCCACGTAGCCAAGCTGAGTGTGTTTTGTGACGCAGAGCATAGAATTTGACCAAAATAAAGTATTTTAAAAATGTATTTGTACAAATATCAGGACTTATAAGCGACTTAAGTCAGATAGAGTTAATATCGGTACTCAGTATCGGCCGATGCTGAAGGATTCACTGAAAGTAATTTTTCCCTATTTTTTTAATGAGATTTAGTTTCTGACTATGAAACCAAAGAGAAGCAACAAAATAAATGAATGACTAAATAAATAAGTAAATAAATAATACATGACAATTGTATTTAACATCATGAACAAAAAGGATAAAAATGTGTAGCATTAGGTGTGTGTGATAATGTATGTGCGTAGTACATGTATATTTTTATCATTTATTCCTTTATGCATGTATGTGTATATATGTATGTATGTTACCTCCGTGCTTGTCTGGTTTTGCTGAGTTGCAGTCGTCCCTGTCCCAGGCCCCTCTCCTTCCTGCCCCCTCATGTCCAGTGAGTCCATGCTGGAGGCGGAGGCAGAGTTAACGCTGGAGCGAGATGAGCGCGCCTCCTGATCGCTGACTGCTCCCACTGAACCTGTGCGCCGATGGTGCTGCGAGTTGGCCGCTGTGTTCCGCAGTGTGGAAGATGAATATGACGAAGATGAGGAAGGTGAGGAAGACTCAGAGGTTTGCCGTGCAGCCTCGTCCATACTCCGGGACGCCTTCTCCAACTGTGCCGTGATGTCGTCCAGTGAGAAGTTAGAGGCCATAGGGCGGGACTGGCTGTAGGGCTACACAATGTATAATACGTTAACTGTTACCACAACACTAGCCTTTGCAATACTGACACTGCAGAAGGCAGCAATATGCAAATGAGCAGTCTAACTAATCAATACTTTATCGGGTTGTGAGATAATCAGGTAACAAAGTCGATTAGTCACTGATAACGCTAATTATGGAAACAAAGTTGCTTGTTTTCTTGAAAACAAAACGTTTATATGACAAAGTCATTCTGACAGATCAAAATACAATACAGGAAGTGTAGGGACTGATATGGCTCTTTAATATGATACACACAGTCATTCTGATAGATTGTAATATACTACAGGAATCGTAGGGGGCGATATGGCTCTATAACGTTTATATGATACAGTCATTCTGACTGATTATAATACACTACAGGAAGTGCAGGGGCAATATTGCTCTTTAATGTTTATATGATACAGTCATTCTAACAGACCGTAATATATTACAGGAAGTGTGGGGGCTAATATGGCTCTTTAATGTTTATACGATACAGTCATTCTGAAAAAAGTCTGACAGCAAGCGTGGTGGGTGACACAGTTCTAAAATATTTATGTGACACATGCAGTCATTCTACAATTAACACTACTCACTATTTCTGGAAGTATTTAGGATTGAAGACAGACAGAGAATTTATTTTGGCCGAAAAAATAAATGCACTTATTGAATATTAATAATAGACTGCAAGCAATTATTCCAAAAATCATCCCAAAAACAATGAAACAGTATTCATTAACACCACAGTAGTATTATGAATGCAGCATGGCATTCTACTGGTGCAGCTGTACCTGGCCGCTCCCTCCTCGGATGGTATTGGCGGGTGAGGCGCGGGTGCTACTGCAGGCACTGCCTCCGCTGCTGCCCCCACCACTGCTGCCCCCTGCCTGCCGAGCACTGGCTGAACGCCCTGGAGCAGCCCGTTGTCGTGTTTTGAGGTCTGCCGAGCGGCTGGAGGATGAAGAAGGCTTTCCGATGGTGCTAAGCTCCTGCTCAATGGAACACAGGTCGGCCATAAGGGCATCCAGGTCCACAGTCTCACCTTGATTTATGGCTTCTGTAGTAATGTATATGAGAGCGGGGGGTAATTATTCTCTTCAAATACACATTATAACCAAAGTTGCTACAAACAAACATTCAGATTTGTATATGTAGTTGCTTGTGTAAATCTCTCCTTTTTTTCTACTTTTGAAGAACTTTTAATTTTTTTTAAAATATTTAGAAATGCCAACCGAACTAGGGGTCTCATTCCAACAGTGATGACATATGCATGTATAGCACAGGAGGGTGGCGTAAATAAAATCATTAATGCATCAACTGAACGTGTAAATAAGACTCAGGGCAATAATCAAATAACTTCTCTATTTTATGCTAGGCATCCTAGTTAAGTCATGCTGAAGCTCGCTAAAGCAGTACTTCTTTCATAGACTTAAAAGCAGGCTTACCTATAAGCACATGAAGTGTATCTGACTGACTGACCAGTGATGTTTAATATCTCAAATGGCTGTGTATGTGCCTGTGTGTTCACTGACCATTGATGTTGTACATGGAGAATCGGTAGGAGAAGTTGGCCAGGTTGGTCTCTTCTCTGAGAGGAGCTTTCTGGACCTTCCCTGGACGCCCATCATCCAAACTCTGGAGAAAGAGAAGTTGCATCGAAGGTTCCACGGTGTGTTTTATTATACAACAAGGCATACTGCAATTAAATGTAGAATTATATAAGAACACAGTATATGTCCAAAAGTATCCAGACACTCCTTCTAATTAGTGAGTTCAGCTAAATTTAAGGCGCCCCCATTACTGATACAGGTGCTCAACTATATACACATTTGTATGATTGCCTGTACAACAATCTCCATAGAAAACCATGGTCAATAGAAAGGGACTCTCTGGAGCAGCCACATATGAGCTAAGGGTCTTTATACTCAATGTCAAATGTCAGCTACAGGGGTATAAAGCCTCCCAGCATTGCACTGTGGAGCAGTGGAGCTGTGTTCTCTGGATTGGTGAATCTCAATCCAATACCTCTGGGATGAGCTGGAGTGGTGTTTGTCGTGGAGAACTAACCTTCCAACATCAATATCAGGGATGAGCACAGCAACTTGAATACTCAGTAAACAGTTTGAGATGCTAGTATTCAAATACTGAAATCACTATTTGTTTCACAGAAGGACAGAGAAAATATTCCAAAAATTCAATGAAATGCTGATTTTGTTTTAACAGGACGTAAAAAGTGCTGAGCACACTCATATTTATGAGTAAGTATATCATATTTCACTTTTCTTCCACAAAACACAAGCGGTCAGGCGCTTTTTTTATTTAAATAGGCTAACTTAATCAAGCTAATTTTAGTCCAGAAATAGTTTAAATACATTTCTCTGACTAACTAACGTGTTGTCCTTTAAGAAGACCACAAGTTCTCAACAGCATCCAGTGTTTTACTGGTTAGCTCTGCTAGCTCATCTGAAGAGGAAATCTCAGTTACTCATTCAACATGAAAATGTAGTCATTTGCCTTTGCTGTTTTGAATAACAAAACATGTTTTAAAACGATACTCAAATGTTAAAATTGGTTCAGTATATCGCCTCTGCGTAGGGAGAGTACGGACTGTTACTGCAGCAAAGGGGGACAAACTCTATTAATATGCTTGATTTCAGAAGAACCGCTGGAGAAGCTTTTGGACATACGGCTTAAGTATCAATATAATGGAAATCTTGTCTTTTTCCCATTTCATGCAGCACTAGTGTGGTACCTGTGTCAGTTTGTCCAGCTCTCCCAGCCAGGCCCCAAACATTTTGTCCAAGTCTTGATCCTCCTTGTCGCTGTCCTCCTCAGCAGCATGGTCCAACTCATCATCTGATACCTGCTCCATCTGTTACACAGACACACAAACAAATTATTGCTCTCATTCTGTGACAGCCTATTAATTTCTCCCATCTCACAAGTCACAATCTTATCTCCTGTCACCATGACAACTCTAAGGCGTCACCCTACGTAAACATGCTATACTGAAACTTCTCCCCCATTTCCTATGCGTCATCAAACTGTCACGGTCATCTTGTGAATAGTCTCCATGGTAACCACTGCCTGCATTTATTTAATCCTGCAAATGACATTCTGAACTATGGGATTCGACTGTCTCACTCAAGGTCACAAAGGCAGTGATCTACGCTACATCAGCATCACCTGAAGCACTGGACAGGGAATCAAACCTGCAGCTCACTGGAGCAGTGCCTGTACTCACTGAGCTACTGCCATCAAACATGGCACATATGAATCAAACAGCAAAAAATAAATTGGTAAAGCAATAAAATTTAATTTCTTGGCCAAAACTAGTAATGCAAAGATCTGATATACTAAACTGGCATTAGCACTGATATTGACCCTAGCAAATGGACGTCGGACAGACATCACTGACCCACATTCAATACTGTTCTTAGTCGCTGTGAAAATAGGTCATTCTCACAAAACTGCCACAAACCATATCCATACATTTTATGTCCATTATTATGCAGATAATATAGAAAATGTGCGAAATATAAATAAAAACAGAATGCAGTGATACGCAAATAATTTAAGCTCTTTACATAATTGAATGTTTCTGAAATGTGATGGTCTGCCATTGTCTAATTTGTCCCGCCGAACACAATCTTCTCGTTATCAGTGCAAGACAGCGAACAGATAATGCCAATGCAGAAGTTACCAATGATAACTAACGTTAGTCCAACTATAGCTTAGTTAGGGAGTGGTAATGTTTGTACCAGTGTGTACAACTCTCATCAGTTTTAGACTGTTTGAGTCAAAAAGTTGACATCAATGCTGCCAACACATCCAGCTGCGTATTTTCGTCCTTCAAAATACGATTACGTGCTCCAAATAGAGCTACTGTAATATTTCAGTGAATTCTGAGATGTGATTTTTTTTGTTAAGAACTGGCGCAGAGGCAAACATACAAGATCGAAACGAGAGCTTGTGGACATCTCGTTGCATCGCCCAACCCTACGTTCTACAGTTAGGCTCGGCTAAAATAGGTCTATTATTAAATTATTCTGCATATTCTCTATTCAGTATTCTATATTTTCTAAAAAAAAATTTGAAAATAAACCAGTTGAACACAGGTAACCACTTCTGCTTTGTTTTTTTGAAGGATGAAATGTATGCTCTAGCTGTTTTTTTCTGTTTTGACCATTTGTGAACTGGTAAACTCCTTTACTATGCTTTGTGGGCGTGACCTTTTAGCAACTTTAAAATATATAAAATTTTCTTCTGGAGGAGCAGGCCCCTGCACCCCCCCTAGAGGGTCTGAGTGAGGTCCACATACACACACACACACACACACACACACACACACACACACACACACACACCATAGTCTCACAAAATCCTGTGGGAAACACTGGTTGCTTGAATCTAAACATCTGCCCTATGCTAATAATAGTTTTTAAGTAGTTATCTGCCAATACAGATATGAATTTACTACTATCGCCCATCCCTAATTAAAACGCAATGTGTAGTTAAAGCCTCATGTTACCTTATGCAGAACTATTCCAAAGCACAGTTTTTAAACTGAAGAAGAAAAAAAGCACTGGTATCATATCAGTACTGAGTTCAGGTAGTTGAATAAGTATCTGTATCAGCAGAGAAAAATGACAAAACTGTCATTCAGAACACATAAAAAAAATGGGAAAAGTTTCCATCATATTTTTCATAATCAACATTGTAGGAGGGAAAAAAAGGAACAAGGCAACATTTGCAGGCAAAATTTACCGCATTTTTATTTTGCTGACTGAACATTTTTGATGCGACAAACAACACTTTCGGTTTTTGGCCCAAAATTGTTGGGCCGTCCTTAGAGTGTGCACTGGCAGCAGTGCTGAGCCTGGACGGAGCTAAGAGAAGCACTGCAGGACCCTCTCTGCAGTGTCAGTCACCGTTCTGAGGTTGCCAACTGGAAGGGTGTAACATGGTTGGCATGGTAACCCTCGCAATGTCTCCCAAGACTGGCAAAGTTGCTATGGCAACGGCTGACGGCTCTCCTACAAAGGGTTTTTTCATTCCATATTGTAACTATGGCAACCCACCCCCCTCCAGAGCATCACCTCCAATGTAGTGCTTGAATTCAATCTAATGAAAAGAACATGGCCTTAAATGTCTACTGGCAATTTATCACAAAGCATGCATAAAATTTGCTTCAACCTGATATAATCACCTCAACCACAACTGCTATCAATCCAGCATCAATCTCAACCGATATCCACCACTTATTATTATATAATAAATGAAACCTTGTTCGCAAAACATGACTGTTAAGGAAAATAAAGAAAAGAAAAAAAAAATACTTGTAATCATATATTCAAATATTGAGAAGGGTATGCTGTCTTGGTTTCGGCCTCAGCACAGACAGCATAATGTTTTATGGTAATGGGGGAGTGCCCTCTACTGTACAATAAAAGAACAACAGCTTAGACAGAGCTGATGCTACCTCAACCTAAACACACACAGTGGGGTGAGTCAGCATGAGTGAACAGGGGGTCAGGGATTCTGAGGCCTTTACTCTGAACTGAGTGAGACAGCAGATCACAAAATGTGTGTGAAAGTATGAGTGTGTGCGCTACTGTGCTTAGTTATGCAACATCAGGAATAAAAAAAGTGCTGCAGCAGGAAAGCTGCAGTGACATGGCTTTCATCCTAAATTTTGGGCATCACGAAAAACCCATCATATGCACACGGGTGCAACTCTACTTAATAGGGTCTTACAAACAGTACTGAGCAAAATTCAGAGACCATACTTCATGTATTAATTTTAGTCAAAATAGCCATTAAGTTTTTCATTTTTCAACATCACACATCACATTTAACAGAAAATGTAACACCAACTAAAATATCAAACCTATCAGTATTTAATTTGTCTGCTCTTCACGTTTGTGCACTCTACTGACACTTTAGCTTTTCCATCCTTCCAATATCAAAACCAACCAGTTACAGCTGTGTCTACTCAATGAAAGCTGTTCCCAAAGGAGTCACTGACATTATGTCCCCTCCAATAAGACGCTAACATTCACACAAGCTATTTACCCAAACAGCTCAGCATCCGCATCTAAAATGGATAAGAGAGAGATTTCTAAGGAGATTAGACATAAGATCCACATGCATAAGGAAGCAGAAAAGTCGAAGGAAAAAAACAGGAATCTCGAAAACTGGAGCTCAAAAAATTATTAAAAGACACAAAGAAAATGAGACTCCTAACAGTGCAAGACCTGGTAGACCACCAAAACCTTCCCGATCAGATAAACAGTACCTAAAAGTTTTCATCTTTGAGAGAGAGGAGAAAACCAAGCTCCACTTTCACTTCAGATCTGAATAAATCCACAGGTGTTTCTGTCCATCCTTCCACTGTGCAAAGTCAACTCAACACTGAGGATGTTTAGCTGCCAAAGCTATTACAGACAAAAACAACCAAATCAGAATAAAATACTTGTTTACAAAGAAAAAAAAAAGTATATATATATATTATTTTTTTTTTTCTTCTTTGTAAACTTGTTCAAAGTTCAGTCTTAAAAGTTGGTTGCATTTTCAGCTTTTCATGATCTAAGTATTTATTTGATATATATATATATATATATATATATATATATATATATATAAACATATATATATATATAAACATATATAAACGTCAGCGGATAAAGGCACATACATAACAACCTGTTTTCATGGAAGGTCACTTCTAACCATGCAACTCCACCCTTAAGAAGACACTTAACCTACACTAGCTAAACCCACATCCCAGCACAATAACCACATGCAACACATACACACTTTAAACCAAGGAACAACAACACAAACAACATCATTTAAAGTCCCTTTAGCAAAGGGGGTTAAGGCACATGGCACAGCCCTGCATACCACACCTTTAGAGCCTCTTCTGTGAACCGGAGCAAGCCCCGTTTTTCTCTGGGTTTACTACAGTGAGGACATTTTTTTTTCCTATCAATGCACAATAACAAACACAAATACACCTGCATACTAACAAGTCGTAAATTGGGTCGTCATGAGGTCATGAGAGGTCAATGCGTTTTCTTTCTTAATCTCACGCCTTTTTTCGCCTCTCTTTCCATCCTCTAAAGCCATATCAAATAGCGCAGCCCTCCCGGGGAACATGAGGGTCACTTTACCTGTGAAAACAACCCCGTTCTTTGATCCAGAGCAGAGATCAGAGGGGGTGTGTGTGCACATCCCAATTTATCTATCAGGGTAAACACCACACAGAGGGTAAGAAAACCAGATTGTCCTAATTATAACTCCAACAGCCAGGTGACAAATTTCAAGAAAAACCAACAAAGCGTCTTAGTAAAATGTGGGGCCCCCAAAAGTCGCAAGAACAGTTTCAATGCACCTTGTCGTAGATCTTACAAGTCTCTGGAACTGTACTGGAAGGATGATGATGGGGGTAAAGAGTGATGTCTAACACGTTAGTGCAAAATCTCCCATAGGTGATCAACTGGGTTGAAATCTGTTGAATGCGAAGGCTGAAATATATGATTTTCATACTCATTAAACCATTTAGTGACCCCTCGTGTCCTGTACCATCATCCTAGAAATGACCACTCCCATCAGGATAGAAATGTTAGGACAAAGTTGATCAGTCAGAATAACTTCGCATTCATTTGTAGTGACCCTTTAAGGAGACAGGTGGACCCAAACTATTTCTTTAAAATGATCCCCTCACTGCAGAGGTTCAGTATTCTAGCCTGTACTGCTCTCCTTGTGTGCTCCACACAGCACATGATGTGAAGGATGTCTCATCTGACCCTTTCACTTTTTCCCCACCTCTCTGTAGATCAGTGACAGTGTTTTTAATCCACTGAAGTCTCAAATGTGCTTTTCATCTTTGTAATTAGGGGTTTATGCTCTGCAACCCTACTATATGTCTCTATGAAGTTGTGGACAGACTGTTCTTGCTCACACAGTCTGAAGAAATCATTGCTTTGACATTGGCTTTGACATTTTCAGTCAACTTAAAAAACAGTTTCTTTTACATATCACACTTTTGACCATAACTTCCAACATTATTTACTGTCACTCTCATAGATCTAAACGCAGATGTCACTTTAGTCACTGTTCCTATCGTAACAATGTCAGTTGAGCAGTTTTTGAGACTGAAGCTTCTCCCAATCGCACCCCAATAATGAACCCTCTTTCAAAGTCACTTAAAATTGAGATCACATGGACCTGCTCACCATTTTTTAACATTCCACAGAACATGGAAGGTGTTAACTGCTGAACTGTACCACGCAGTACACCTGCCTGGAAGCATCTGCACTCGTTATGTTTCATTTATTAGGTCATTTCAGTGAGCAGGTTGTTCTGACCACACTTCTGTTAAGGGTGTAGCGAATCATACAATTCCTAATTTGATTTGATACAACACACACACACACACGCGCACAAACATGTAGGCCTCCCAGCTCAACCTGCACTTTTGAGATGATTCTTTAAGAAAGCATTATATAATCCACTCAGGCCCTCCTCCTCCTTTTTTCTCTCTGTACAGCGTGTGTGTTTACAGAGCCTTAACTAGAGTTTTCTTTCAAAATGCAACCCTCCTCTCCTCTTTACCGGGCTGAAACCAGCAGGAGACACTGAACTACAGTGGACTAAACCAACACACTCCACATGCAAACAAATGCTCAGCACTCATTTCAACTGGAGAGCCAGAGATCCTAATCTGAGGAGAAAAGGGGAGAACAAAACAACTATTGTTTTTTGTATTGTTATACTTTTAATGCTTTGGCAATTTTGAACTTGATACAGTCACACCAATGAATGAAATTTTGAACTGCGCGAGAGAGAGGGAGAAAATTCTCAAACGAAAGTGTGTGTGTGTGTTGTAGCAGCTGCTTTGGAGAATATAGATATTTAAGTGAGTGTGTGTGTGTGTGTGTGTGTGTGTGTGTGTGCGCGCCATAAACATGACATGAACAAATCAGACTGTCACTCCAACAGTCTAGCCATGTCTGCACTGTTGTCCGCAGGCAATGGATGGGATGATAGTTTGTGTGTATGTGAAACAGAGAGCAACACACACACACACACACACACACACACACACACACACACACACACACACACACACACACATATATATATATACATATATATATATATATATACATATATATATATATATATATATATATATATATATACATATATATAGAGAGAGAGAGAGAGAGGGGTGTGTGGGTGTGTGTGTGTATAAGAGGCTGATGATTAATCATTCATCATGATTACTCACTTCCGTTCCTCTACTTAATCCCAATTACTTTCACTCTCATCAATCTAATTTGACCCTAAAGAAATATTTGTCAATTTAAAACAAGTGAATTTTGTTACAGCTATTTAAATGGACAAAATAAGCTCACAAATGCATCGTCCAGCATACACTGTCAAATAACAGATAACTGCTGATATCAGCGGTTTGTGTGACTAAGTGATGATTCAGAGTAGATGCACTTCAGTGCTAAACAAATTCATGACATGACAGTTGCTGGAAACAACTTTGGAATGGGAGGGTTTGGGAGGGGTATAGTGGGCTGTACAGTAGATCTCTATGTCAGCACAAGCTGCTGTGTGAGTGTGTGTGTGTGAGTGTGTGTGTGTGTGTGTGAGTGAGTGTGTGTGTGTGTGAGTGTGTGTGTACAGGAAATGTCCAGGATGTGCAGAATTCTTCATTTCCCTCATGAGCTATGCTGTCACAGTTCTCCCACCCTCCAGCTGCTCCACATGCACACTTTTCTTTCTTTCTCTCTCTCTCTCTCATCTTTTTTGTCTCTCACTTACACACACACACACACACACACACACACACACACATCTCTTTCTCTCTCTCTCTCATCTTTTTCACCCCCCCTCACCTTTCTACATCTCTCTTTTTCTTTCTATCTCTTTGTATCCTTATTCCTCTCTCCTCCCTGGCCTCTCACTTCCTCCTCATCTCTTTCCTTCTCTCGTCTTGTCTCTCACTGTCTCTTTTTGTCTCTCTCTCTCTCTCTCATCTTTTTCTCTCCCCCTCACCTTTCTTTGTCTCTTTTTCTTTCTCTCTCTTTGTATCTTTATTTCTCTCTCCCCTCCTTATCTCACTTCCTCCTCATCTTTTTCTTTCTCTCGTCTCTCTGTCCTTTCCTTTGCTCTCCCAATCTTTTTTCTCTCTCTTTCTCCTTTTCCTCTCTTCTCTTTCCTCGTTCTTTATCTTGTACTCCTCACCTCTCTTATTTTTCTCCCCCCTTCATCTCTTTTCTCTCTGTTCTTCTCTCTGCCTCTTCCCACGCACTCCCTCTCTCTGACATCATGGTTGGCAGAGAAGGAGGAAAAGAGAGAGAGGGGGATTGACCTGACCCTCCTTTCCGTTTACACGCACTCAGAGTCCTTGTTTAACTGCATTAGAGTGAGAGAATGAGCATACTGCTGTAACAGCTCTGCTCCAGCTGCTTCATTTAACTCTACTGACCTCTAAAACACCAACAGCTCCATCTTTAAATCCAATCAAGCACTTCACACCACATGCTGCCCAAAATATAACTGAATTACCAGCAAAGCGCAAATGTACAAAAAGTCTGTTTGAATGCTAGAGGAGTAGAATATACAGTTTACTAAATGTTATTGTGATATTGGCCTTTGAAATACTGACAACACAGGAGGCTGTAACATGCAAATGATCCTCTAATCAATCAGTGTTTTTTTATTGTGTACTGTGAGGATCCTAACAAATCACAGCTCCAGATGAGTGTCTCTGGGTGTTTTTGTGATTTTTAAAAGTTCTACTGTTCACTTTTAAAAGTTCTACATGTAGCAATATAATCCCAATATGGAATTTATCATTCTATTCCCAAAACTAGATTAAGGTTTTTTTAGAATATAAAAATAAAAAGAAGAAAGGAGAAAAACTGAAATTTGTTTGTAGTTCACTGTATTCATTACACATGATGTATTTTAATAAATATTACATTTTATAACATTCTGTATAATACAACACTAAATACAGCCTGCACTAAGGTGGTCTCGAGCAGGGTTATAGTAAATTAAAACTATTACAAAAATTAAAAATAGCAGTGGAAAAAAGTACTTGTTAACTGTAATACAAATAAAAATGACATTTTCCAAAAACACGAAAACCAAATCAAAACTATGATGCCTGCTGCAAAACTAACTAAAAATGTATTAAAATTACTAAGAAATTCTTTCATTTTCTTTTGTTCAGTGAGTGAAAGAGGTTAGAAGTGGATCACTGCTGTGTTTGGCTGTCTTTAAGAAAAGCTAGAGATGAGTCGAGCTCAGTCTACTATTGTTTTAATTTTATTCTACCCTTATTAAATACCTACTACCACAGCACTAAAAACTTACTTTTCAGAAAATAAAAACAAAACTATTCATGCACTCTTAGGACTAAAACTAAATTGAAATCAAAAAACCTAAATGAAAAACAAAATAATTTCTTTAGGTTCACTTTTCTTAAGATGAGCATCTAAAACAACCCTTTGCTCAGCATGTGTACCATCTGTGTATCAATACTGTCTCACACTACAGTATCTTCAGTCCTTCACAGAGAAAAAAAAATCTGTTCTCAGATCAGTATAAAACACCAATCAGAGACTGAAAAAGCTGTTCCAGACAGCTGCTCCAAAACAGCCTCCTCTCAGAGGAGCTGTACAGTATGAGAGTTAAGCTCCCTCAGACAACACTGATGACTCTGAACTCACTCAGATTGATCTTTCACCTCAAATGACCGACAAGGTCAGAAGAGAGAAGACCAGGGACTCTGCAGAGCCAAACAGCTAGCAGCCCTCATGTGGCAACACGGAGAAAAAACGTTGCACCAAAATCTTATATTTTCAAAATGGTAACTTCACAGGAGAAGGAAAAACCTTAACTTTAAATGAACTGGGAGCATTTCTACTGCTCCAAAAGGCAAAAAAATAAATAAATAGATGGTAAAAATAAATAAATAGATTGTGGTATACCTTAGAATGAATAACAAACACTTGACTGAACCCATGTGACATGGTTAAAATAAATGATTAATGTTTGCGGGATTTACATTTACAGCTTTTACTAGATGTTCTTATCCAGAGTGACTTTCATGAACCATGTGAGTGATTAATCATAATACACAGTAAACTTGTGTGGCAAGTTTGTGATTGGTGAAGATGCTCACAGTGCACAATAAAAAAAATAAAAAAAATAGAGAGCTCGAAAGCATTCTGCATTAAAGGAATGACAAATTGCAGCAGTGATCAGCTGACACTCAAGTCATAGTCAAGGTCTCCAACCACCAATCCTGATCCAGGTTATGTATTATGAAACTGTAATAGAGATGGAACCGATCTGATATACCGGTATCAACAGCGAGCCGATATCAGCAGAAAATGCTGGATCTGACATCGGACTGTATAAAAAGAACAAAGTAGATCTAATCCTGTAACAGATCTATCCTGAAATAGCACTCACACTGTGTGATGTGATGTTAGCTGTGCTGCTCTTCTTGTAGGGTGGCAGAGTGTTTGAGCAGTTTCAGTGTAATGGCCTACTTATGCGAAGAGTTTCTTATTTTACAGTTCAGTAGTTTTTAAAGAAAAAATATCAGAAAGGTGTCAGTTTTGGCCGATATTTAAGGTTTCAATACTGATACTGGGAAAGAAAAAAAAGGTACTGTGTCATCTCTAGTTTATAATACGCATCTGACTGTTCTTAACATGGTTATTTCACATTAATACACTGTTGAAAAAAGCCTCAACAACCTGCATGTCTTTCAAAAGTTATCAAAACATTGCCTGTGGCGTTTGAATATGCCTCAGTAAATGGAGCAGGAAATGGAAAGAATACGGTGTTGTAGCGTGAACTGACCTTTGAGAAATGCAGCGCTGTACGGCTCCACAAGCAACCAATTGTGATGGCCTACTGTAAATGGACAATATTGAATGGGTGTTTCATCAAACAGGGGTTAATGTTTGGGCGTGTGGGAAGGGTGAGGTATTTTTAGCAGTGACCCCCACCCACTCCCCCCACCCATACATTATGTTTCTATGCGATGGGCATCCGGAGTGCTCTGCAGTAAAAGACCTCTGTTCTGGTAAGGCCAAATAGCAGCACAAGTGTAGCACCAGCTCTTAAAGGATTACTTACATCAAAAACAAAACAAAGCTAACAATGAGTGAAAACCAATTGGGAACAGTTAGCATGATCTTTTTATAATCATGAGCCGTGCCAGCTACAGCAATGGCGAGAGGTCAGTGCGGCTAAAGTCCACAACCATTGTTGACTACAATAAGACCTCCCAGCGGGAATACCCACTATAAAACTGTCTGCGTTAAAAAAAATACTATTTTTTTTCCTTTCTGATTTGAGACCAGTTTTGTTCTTTGTTAGGATTAAGGTTTGGGCCACAAAGCTGATTCCAAATCAGCAGGAAGTGGCACCGTGTTAAAGGAACATTCCGAGCACAGTGGCGAGACTGATAGGTTGCTTTATCTGGAAGAAATACAAACAGGTACTTTGTGTATATCATGGTTATCGACAGTACATCTAACGCTCCATTAAAACCTTCCCGTTTAAATGAATACTCCAACGCTCTTCAACCTTCTCTCACTGCTGCATTTATAGCTTACATTCAATTTTCAAAGAGAGCAAACTTAACACATTTCTTTGTACTTATAAAAGAACAGAAAGCACATCAACTCAAAATAAACTTATAATAGAAACCAATAGGTAGATTTTTCAGCACCTGTCCACTGGCTATTACAAATTTGAGTTCTTTTTGAAGTTTGTTTTAGACATCTAGCATATCTGTTCCATATATATTTAAGTGTCTGCTTTTGCACTTATTTGAGTCTTGATATAAACTGGAGGGCTTGGTCCTCAGCATTAAAGGAAAATCTCTACACTGATCACCAGACAGGTCTGCACTGCCTTTAGAAATTCACACAGCATTCAGACGTTCCTCACTGAGCCGAAAAGTGGGAAAAATGTATCATCACATGATTGTAATTACAAGCTGTTTGCGCTCAGAAAGTTACTGGCAAAAGTTGAATCTATCATGTGCACAGTACATTAGGTCCACTGGGGTGGACCAATGACATTGCCCATTGCAAAAAGTTTACCACTTGAGTTCACCACTGATCAACTGCAGAGGTTCAGCAGAGACTCCCAAGTGGCACCCTGTTGTGGGAAGTTCATGAGTTAAAATCCCTGTTTCATTGGATGTAGTGCACTACACTAAAGGCGGACAATATGACAATATTTTATTATTACTGTGTTAAATTCAGAGAATATTTTGGATATCATCAATACGTAAAGAACACTGACCAACTGCATGTTTAAAGTGAACATAATTAGTTATATTTAATTGTATCGTCTGACATTATTTGAAATGCTGAATAAACATTATTGGAATCATCAGACTTTGAATGAGATAATACTTGTGCATTGTGTCTGTGTATTCAAACAAAAATGTCTTAAAAATATATGATTTTTTTTGCCATATTGCCCACCCCTATGCTGCATAGTAGCAGCTTTTAATTTATATTGTTGAAATGTGGGACTACAGGTGCATTGGCTGTTCCAACTTAGCAAATCTATACGTGTAAAAAGAAAGTAAAAGAACCACAAAATTATATTTTTAACATATTACCCACACCAAGATACCACGCTTTGAAGCATAATAAATAAGTAGTTGCACTGTAATTTGAAAAACTACATGCAGTGTAGGATAAGCAAACCACTTTTAAGGATCAGAAACGTTTTTTGGTGCTTTCGCTAAACACAAGTAGACATTTCATATAGACAGCTGATCCTAGACCTGTTCCAAGTGTTACCATAACCAGACAAACACAAACAAATCCATCAACATTGACTGTGAGTTGTCTACCAACACTGCTCTCACCACAGACTGAAATAGCAAGGTATTGAGCGAGCCGCAGAAACACAAGACTTCAAACATCACATAAAGACAGAAATATCTTCAATTAAACCATTAGTCCACGGTGTGAGCAAAGCAATGTGTTCCCTTAGGGAATAAAAAGAAATGTAGGCAGTTCAGGAGGAGGTAGGATGCTTGTCGTGGGTGGAAGCTGCTCAGATGTTGATTACAGATCAGTTTTGTGGTTTATCTGATAAAAGCTAGGGTTAGTAATTGGGTAAGGGATACTGATCTTGGATCAGTGTAAAAAAGACACATTGGAGGTTACTGGGGCAGAGTATCTGTAGGGGGAGACAGGGATAAATGAAGTGTGCAGAACGAGCAAGACAAGAATAGACCAGACAGAGCGCGATGGCAAGCAGGGATGATGGATCTAAAAAGGAAATGTTAATTAAACAGTGATAAAAGCATGTGTGTGAACAACTGCTTAAACAGGGCTGCACTAATGGATCAAAGTAAGCACATGCAAACACACACACACACACACACACACACACACATACACACATGCACACGCACACACACACACGCACACACGCACACACACGCAGGGTTTGCTGGAGCTTATTCCAGTGGTCATTCGGCTGAAGGCAGGATACACCCTGGACAGGTCGCCAGGACAGATAAAAAGGACAGTACAAAAGTCCCCATGAATTTGTACTGTCAACACATTTATAAAAAAAATAAATAAATAAATGAAGAACTCACTACTGTCCTATGTTTATATCTAGATAAATTTGGGCATTCCAAATGGTGATATAGTTTCTATTGTTCTGGTGCACCATAAAAAGAGAAACAGTCTGTTGTGCAGTGACAATTATATAGTGGCCCAGACCCAGAATGTCCAGAATGTGAGAGGCCTTTACCAACAACCGTATTTACAAGGACATATTGACGTCCACTGAGAACACACCTTCTCCCACTGATATCACTGAGAACATCCCGCTGACAAGTTCTCATATCAAAGTGGTTTTTTTTTGACAGATATCAAAAATGGATCTCTCACCTTTCCCACACACAAGAACATGAACACATACACATGTATTCATATCAGTATTTGTTCTTCTTTGCTCTCTTCTCTCTGCCTTTCCCACCCACACACACACCTATGTGTTATCTAATGCAATCTGCTGATCGTCTGGGCCAGGAACCACAGAGCAACATGGCCCAGTAATGGCAGCCACTTAAGTGAAGCTTCATACCACTTTGTTCCTCTAGGCACACAACATTAATCACTTCATGTTTAGACATTATAAATGTTCTAAATCACACTAGTGGCTCATATGTATCATAAGTGTGTTGGCTTATCTATGTATTCTAGTCTAAAAGGACAGGGTACTAGAATATTTGCCTGAACCTGCCAGGATGTAATTTCCTGAATATGTACTTCTCCATGCTTTAGTTTTTTCTTCTTACTTTATTCAGCTTTCCTGAAAACTGCTGGAGTCACCCACTCGTGTTATTGACAGAATTAGCACTGAGGTCCAGGAGGCCCACACTTATGAGAAAACAAATATGTGGGAAATAAATTAGCAAACTGAGTCAGGAGAGTGCAGTTTAGTGCAGCCAAAGAGATGTTTAATTTGTTAATTTGGCCAAATTTATATGTTGTATGTTCAATAATGTATTCTATGTAGGATTAAACAGGTGAAGGCTAACATCTTGCTATATCAGCACTGCAAAGCAAAAGAACAGTGCATTATGGAGTGAGAAACGTAAAGCAAGCACAAAACATTTTTATTCAGATTTTTTACTTCATGCACCTGCTTTGCTAACCTACTTTGTATGTTTTATGGAGCACAAAAATCTTTGTTGTTTCCTTAACATAGTTAAGGATGAAAAGTTAGTGCAGTATTAAAAGTTTGGGACATTATTTAAAAACACTGAAAAATACATTTGGTACAGTGGAGTTTAAACTTAATTTTTGACTTTTGACCTTTAATTTATTTTATATTACTTCATATTGTGTTATGTTTTATTTATTCATGATCCAATGACTGTTACCTGTCACCACACAGTCATTTAACCAGCACTATCCTATCAGGTCTTATTTGGCACTTTGGGTGATGATAAGCGAGTCTATCTTGGATAGAATTTTGTTTTATTCGGGTCAATTTTGAACTCCAAACTTGGTACAATGGCAGGGTAAAATGGCAGACTCAGAACGTGGTGCTGTGTGTTGGGTCATGTCAAGCCTGGACTTAATATGACTAATATTTCAGGCCTGATTAAAGCTCTACTGGATACCGTGCTAAAGAACTGTTATATAAGATATATAATATATAAAGATATAATATATAAAAGAGCTCAGTTAAAAAGTGCTAATGGTGAATGAAAGTGATTTGCCACCAGTGAGTGTTATGCAGACAACATCATGCTAATTGGTGGCTACCAACTTCCATCCTTTATAAGCCATTTAGCACATTTGTTCAAGCTATTCCTTTTTATTTTACTGGATCTGTCCTTCTCTTTGGCAATTTTCTTTGTGCATCTCACATCTCTCACTCCTTCTATCCATCTTTCTGCTTCATCCACATATTTCTAAGCTCAGTTCCCTAGCAACACGTCCGTGTTGCTCTGAAACACGTTGTCTCTCAGACACTCGCCTTCTACATCAGCCTATTTCATCTCCACACACCAGTCAAAAACTTCAGTTTTACGTGCAGTCTTACACAGAGCTACGGCTGCACAATAAATCACTTATTAATCGTTATGGCGATATTAACCTTGGCAATATTAACTAATCACTGAATGTTTCATTGTGTACTGTGAGCATCTCTAGCCACAGGTATTCTTTGGTTGTTTGGATGAATCCAGCAAATATGAAATATTTTGGTCAAAACTTATGCAAACTGATTCTCACCTGCGTCACATTAAGTGTTCACTGATGCATTTCCTAAATATTGGAATGTGCATCACTGTTGCGCCCTGTAGGCTAGAACAACCCGGTTAATGAACAGTTTCTACACACAGGCTGTCAGGCTTCTGAACAAGCTGTGAAACTGTGGGTCCTTCCCTAACTACCATTTCACTCGGTCACTTTGTCAGTATTATGACGATGATGATGATGATGATGACGACAATAATAATAACAATAATAATAATTATTATATCACTGCTATGGACAGTAACACTAAGTCACTTTAAAATGTATATATTCACAGATTATCCCTTGTTTAATATGTATTTATTTTATACATATATATATACATATATATATATATTTTTGTACATAGAGGTTTTTCTTACACAGGTCCCTCCTGTCTCTATATTTTTTGTATATTTTATATATTTCAGTTCTAGTATTTTCTTCTGTATTTTTTTACTTTGTTTACTTTCTGTAGAGTGATTACCTGAGCCTCACCACAAGCATTTCAATGCATGAATGTCCTGACATGTTGTGAAAATGACAAATAAACTTGAAACTTGAACTTGAAACTAGTAAACAAAATTACCTGCAGAAACAGCCCTGACAACATTTATCAGAAAAATTTTAAATAGGATACCATTTTTCTGGTTTGTTCAGACATTATGGGCATAAATATGATAATACAGCTACAGTAATGCAATGGAATCTTCCTGATAACACTGGCAGGACCTGAGCTACCTGACGGCTGCCTAGAGCTCACACAGTCCTACTTTCTGTAAGGATGCTGCGCCTTTGAAGCAGCACACTGGCACTAGTGTCTGCCAATGTCCAAGAGCCAAATATCTAACCCAGAAATCTGTCAGTCTGAGTGCATGTCTCTCTGACATCATGGAGAAGAGTGGCTTCGTTTGCCTGCCAGAAATTTTTGCAGTGCCTCCTCAGAATAACAGACCTCATCAAAAAGAGACAGACAGAGAAAGGTGAATGTGAGATGGAGAGAAACAGAGAGCAAGAGATAGGAAGAGAGTGAAGAGAATGAGATATAGAGAACGAGAGAGACAGATAGACTGACGGACAGAAAGAAAGAGACAGTGACTGAAGAGAATGTGAGGCAGACAGAAGAAGAGAGAGAGAGACACAGAGGTGAACACAAGAGACAGAGAGAGAGAGAGAGAGAGATGCAGACAGACAGACTATAATTTTTTGGAGGAGGTGGGTGGCGAGTTGCCCCTGGTCTTAAGAAAATGCTGTCGTCATTTCCTTGGCATGACTGTGCGGAAACAACAGTTCGTTCTCTCTCTCTCTCTCTCTCGTTTCAGTGAAAGAGCTCCTTTGATCAAGGAGTGGCACAATTCCAGGGGTCACTTTGGGTGTGTCGTCTTTACAGTGGCAAAGTCCACCCTGCTCTTAAAACGAACCATTACATCCAGCATTACACACTAGGAAAGAGTGAGGCAATTCCAATATATAGTGCTGCAAAAAGGGTGTTTTTCAGTCCGATTTCTCTTAGTTTTGTATATTTGTTGCATATTTGTTGCATATTTGTTTTTGATCGACAAACTAAATTACTAAATTAAAAATAAAGACAAAGACAACAAAAAAATGCAGTTTTTAAACGATCATCTGACTTATTGAAGGAAGAAAGTTATCCAACACCAACTGACACTGTGTGAAAATGTAACTGCCCTCTTGGTTACAGTGCTATGAAAAAGTATCTGCCCCCTTCCCAATTTCTTCTATTTTTTGCCCTTGTCACACTTGAATGTTTCAGACCAAGTAAACACAAAACGCTTTTGTTAAATGGTGATTTCATTTATTGAAGGAGAAATGCTGTCCAGCTCTACCTGGCCCTATGTGAAAAAGTAATGGACCCCTTCGCTCCTAAGACAACCAGTTGACCAAATTCAATTGACTACTGGGTTCAATTTCATTAGCCACACCCAGGCATAATTACCGCCAGACCTGTTGGATCTAAACATTACTGAAATAGAACCTGTCTGGCAATGTGAAGCAGACTAGAAGCTCCAAAAAACAGCACATGATACCATGTTCTAAAGAGACTGAAATCGACCAGTCTAGAAAGGGTTACAAAGCCATTGCTAAGGCTCTGGCACTCCGGCGAACCATAGTAAGAGCCATTAACCACAAATGGAGAAAACTTGGAAGAGCGGTAAACCTTCCCAGGAGTGGCCGGCATACCAAAATTTCACCAAGAGCTCATCAATGACTCAGAAGGTCACAAAGGTTTTGGGATAATGTTCTGTGGACTAATGAGTCAAAAAGGTGGAACTTTTGACCCATCAGTCTACAGAGGGTGGAAGACATGGGTCCTGTTACATCTGATGTAAAGCTAACACTGTACTCCATCATAAGAACATCATCCCAACAGTCAAACATGGTGGTGGTAGTGTGATGGTCCGGGGCTGCTTTGTTTATGCAGGACCTGGACGACTTGTCATACGTGATGGACCCATAAATTCTGTTCTGTATCAGGAAATCCTGGAGGACAATGTCTGCTCATCAGTTTGTGACCTAAAGTTCAAGCGCAGTTGGGTTATGCAGCAGGACTATGACCCAAAGCACACAAGCATGTCCACGTCTGAATGGCTCAAAAGAAACGAAATGAAGGTCTTGGAGTGGCCGAGTCAAAGTCCTAACTTAAATCCCGTTGAGATGCAGTGGCAAGATCTTAAATGGGAAATTCACGCTAAAAACACTCCAATGTACCCGAATTAAAACAATTCTGCAAAGAAGAGGGGGCTAAAATTCCTCCACAGCGATGTAAACGACGCATCGCAAGTGATCAATTGTTTGACTGCAGCTGTTACTGCGACGGGTGGCACAACCAGTTATTGGGTTTAGGGGGCAATTACTTTTTCATATGAGTGATATAGGTTTTGAATAAATCTTCATCTTCAATAAATGGAATGACCATCTAAAAGCATTCATTTTGTGTTTACTCGTGTTGTCTTTATCTTCTATTAAAATTAGTTGGATGATCAGTAACATTTAATGAGACCTATAAACAAAAACAGAAGAAGTCGGTTGAGGACAGATACATTTTCACATCACTGTTGATCAACCAATTAATCAAATTAATTGGTAGCAATTAAATTAAACACACCCAGGCTTGATTACTGGCAGGCTTCTTGAATCTGAAAATCACTTAAATAGAACTTTCCAGCAATATTAAGTAAGCTTAAAGGACTCAACAAGCAGTACACTATGCCATGATAAAAACTAACTGCTTTAATATGAGTGTTCAAGTCTACATTCATAAGCTATTGACAGGACTAAACCTTCAACATCTCACTGCGGCAAGATGCTTGTTATTACTGCTTCACAGATCTTCCTCCAGGTTCAAGAAAGTAAAAAATCCTCTATGAATGGTTCATAATGCAAAAGAGCTGCATAAATGACAGAGCACTGACTGTATTTAGGGAAAATTAAAAAGGAGAATGATCTAGCTGAGGAAGTTTTTGGATCATGTGACTCTGTGAGGAAGTATAAAAGGGCTCTATGTGGGGCATCTGGCCTCCAGAGATTACTGGCTGCAACAGAGGATGGTGATCTCTCCTTGCTGCAGAGATATATCTCCTACATCTAGTCTACACACTCATTTATAGACAGAACTTTAAAGTGAGAGACTGGCAAAAATGTACACAATTTATACCTTACAAAGACTTGTTTGGTGTCTGTGGTTTACTTCACTGGAACTACAAGGCTAATGTAGTTAACAAGTAATGGAAGCTTATCCACAAATATCATGTGACTAGACACCGTGCTGTGCAAAAGAGACCACAATATGCTCAGAAAAGCATACTGTTTATCATGATAACAAAATGTATTTTGATAATTATAAAATATAATCAAATTGCCCAGCTCTATGTATGATAAGCTCAGAAAAGCATATTGTGATATTTATCATAGTAACAATAAAATATTGCCCACTTAGACTTCAGGTCACGCAACTTTGGATCATTTCTATTGGTCTACACATCATAACTATTTACACAGTGTAAATGGCAGCTGCCATTTGAAAATGGTGTATGCAATATTTTTTAAAAAGTTACATGAGAATAAAAGAAAAGAGACAAAGAAAGTAAGAGAGACACGCATTACTAAGCCATGGTAGTGTGTTTTAAGTACAGACACCTGCTCTGTGTGTGTGTGTGCATGTGTGTGTGTGTTAGCATGCTGTCAAACAGTAACAGTGTGTGACCATGTTTTGAGACAAAAGTCACAGCATGTGTGTGTGTATATATATGCTCCTGGCGTGTGCCTGCAGCACTGGAAGCAGCTGAGAATGCCAAGCTGAAAAACAAAAAACACAGCCCCCAACTAAAAGCCCTGTGGTAACCAGCACACTCTAGCTTGGTCTATGACCTTTGAACTTTACTGGCAGCTGGCTGAGGACTGTTTACCACACTGAATAGAAGGAGCCCTTGTCATAAGGTGGTTAGCAACGATTGGGTACTGGGTCACTTGGTAATGCATGCTAAAGCAATAAGCCACAAGAAGCTGTGCACTTTAGTGATTATCATGGTTAAGCAGTGTTGCCAGGCAAAGTTAACCTCTTTGACCATGGGTTTAAAAAATAAACAAATAAATAAATAATTAATTCACTAATGCAATGCCTCAAGTGGATTATTGAAAATATATAATAACATAAAATACACCAATGATCAACATATTATTTAACAACAAACACCTCTTTAACCAAGCAATGTAATTCCTGAAGTTTAGGCTATCGAAGATCATTCCATACATGTTTATGTATGTATGTGTGTGTGTGTGTGTGTGTGTGTGTGGTGTATATATATATATATATATATATATATATATATATATATAGATAGAGAGAGAGAGAGAGAGAGAGTTCCTAATACAGCATTCATTTGATGCATGTGGTCATGCGTCTGTCTATATATGATTATTTTGCAATTAACGATTTGCTAGCAGTCAGTAGATGCAGAACTATCCGTTTACAACAGCCATACAAAATGAGTCAACTCTACAATGCTAAATTACAGAAAAGAGATGCATTCTCATCTGATCAACTCAGAAAGGCTTTTCTTTGACCTCTATATTGGATGCAGCATCTTAGACAGAAGCAGGCCCTGCTGTGAAAAGATGCAGGATGTATGAACACGTTTCAAAGTGGATTCCATGCTTTATTAGTAGTTCAGCTAGAAGCTGAAGGCTGGAAGACTAGGCCATGTTTCAGAACACACATCACAGCCCCAGATCCAGGAAAATTCCAGTCCATTAATTTTACTCCATGCTCCGCTCTCTGGGGGTCCGCGGGAACTCATATGTTTTCACTTAAACTTAGCGTTATCCTCAAAAACCCAGTTCTATATGTCACACTCCTTCACCCCATCCATAGCTCTCTGCCCTCAGAAACCCGCCTCTAACTCTTTCCAACCACCATCTGTACCCTTCTTTGGGGTCCCTCACACAATTCCTCAACCATACAGAGCACTACTTTTTTGTCTAGTCTTAAGGCCCCTCGGATTGGTTAATCAGAGGGTAGAAACGTTTTTTTACTATCACACCTAGACCCTAATAAAATTGCAGTGGGACAGGAGAGTTTCTAGTGAGCTGCATTTTCTTCGAAGAGGAACTAACAGTGATGGAACGAGTCATTATTTCTGATTTCCTCTTACTCCAAGATACATGAAAACATGAGGCCTGCCACTAGACATCCACCAAAAAAGGTAATTTTCACCATGCCTCACCAACATCAACAATCAGCAGACATTATGCTAATTATTTCACACCACCTTTTTTCCTAAATCTCCTCTGAAGAATTTCACAGCACCTCAGCTCACACTGCCTGCCATTACTTTGAGCTATTTTTAACACTATGCACTGAGGCAGGCAAGATCAAATCAATCCTGCTCCAAGACTACATCTTCATCTTGAAGTTGCAACACAGTTAAAATGTATATTCTGAATGCCTCTACAAGGAAAAGCTGATTTCTTGTATAATACACAGCCCAGTTTTTATTCCTATCTTCTTATTTTCTTTTCTATTCCTTACATCTTTTATAGACATTGATCAAAACTGGCACCTTAGTCGTAGTCACCTGCACTTGATTTTAGTGGTGGCTGCAGAGCAGAGCTGTCTCTCTCAAATGGAGATCAAGCAGAAACCCAAACCTCATCTGAAACATGTTAGAAGAAATTTCAACGTAAGGCCAGTTTAGAGATTTAACATCTCACATCACTTAAAGGGAAGCCTTGTCTCATAACTGCATAAACAACTGGATGATCACTTAAGAAAAATAAGAAAACGTAATGTGACTCTTCAAGTATGTGTTATCGGCTACATTTTGCACATTTAAATGTAATTCTGCAGGTATATAAAAATATATATCTTTATTTGTCACTGGTGGCAGCCCAAAGTGCTTTAGGCAGGTGATAAAGCTCAACAGAAAGTAGGAGGTATTAATGTAAAATCATAAGACAATAACAGATCACATTAAAAAGATAAATACCAAAGAGACACAGAATTTTAATTAAATGCTAAGATCAAGAGATATGTTTTCAACTGTTTCTTAAAAGTGTGCACTGAGCATGACTGTCTAATAAAAGGTGGAACTCTACAGTTTAGAAGCAGAATAACTGAAAAGGCAGGTATCCACAGAAGGCCAGTATCTGTAGATCTAACATCACATGTTGGACATTCTCATCCCCAGCAGCACTGCTGTGCCTGACCCACGAGCATCAGCACAACACACAATAACAAGCAACCACCATGTCAGTGTCACTGCAGCACCGAGAATGATCCACCACCGGAATAATATCTGCTCTGTGGTGGTTCTGTGGAGGTCCTAACCACTGCAAACAGGGTCAAAGGCGGGGGGGTCTAAGCTATCATAGTATACAGTTACAGACAATGTCTGCTAAGCTTAAGCAACAACTTTTCAGCTAATTTAAACCATAATTAAATATATTTCCTCTTCAAAAACACAAATGTGGTACCAACTAAAAGTTTAGATTGTGTACTGGTAACAGTTTCTCTGCTTATTTCAATGAGCTACAAGTGAGAAATAATCTATATAAAATTGCACAATGTGACTTCTATGGGTTTAGATTGTTCGTATAGATTTCTCACACATACTAGTTTCTACTAGTTTCTAAAAGACAACTTACAAGAGAAACATCCTACCTTTGGTTCAGTTTTCTCCTTGCGTGGTCAAGTCAAAACGTTGGTCTACTAGCCGGCACAAAAGGTGAAACCTGGGTATGAACAGACAGAGGAAACACAGAGTTCATACTTGGTATAGAAACTAGATGACCAATCACATACAGAACAAAGCAGCACATTGAACTGCTTTTAGTTTAGATCGATTCAGCTGCGTGAGGCAGAAATGCTGTGTAAGCACACACTCGCGTGCACACAGCCAAACACACACAAATCACAAGTATGTGCTGTGGCAGCTGTGTGCGCGTGTGTGCGAATCCTTTGAATTATACACCCACTCCCACACACCGAGCTCTGCCAGAGGAGGAGTACTTCTAAAAAGAAAACAAATTTCCTCTTACAGCTCAACCTGGAATTTGTAATTTCTGAGTAATTTAAGAGTTGAGTCAGTAGATGACTGGCTTTCACAGTCAACCTACTCCCGTCAGACAGGCACCTAATTAAGAGTCATACAGTTCTTCACCTACACATCAATCATAGCCTGAATCCAGCTGGTAAGTGACAAAGCACAGGCTGTACGTGCATGTTTGCATTTTGTTTTTGTGCATTTTCAGGACAAAAATTTGATAACTTTGCAGGAAAACTGGAAACTAACTAACCTACAATGACTAGACCAACACAAGTAATCAAAGAGCACCTATAACGACACTTCTAAGCCTAATGCAAGAAACTTTTGTTCAACATGGAAACAAGCGGAGATTTGAGCGCAAAGTATGAATCAACTTCTGTGCGTGAAATCAAGCGCCGGCCTACCAGCATCTCATTAAATAAATGTTACATTTCTCTGTTACACAAATCCACAATTTGATTTCTGTTTTAATAAATGTTCATGTATCAGCATGAAAAACATACACAAAAAATATTGGATATCAGCATCAGGCCACAATTCGTATCCCTATCGTATCGTATCCCATATCGTGCATCCCTTGTATTCTTACATGTGGGACATATGTCTGACCCTCCCATTCTAACATTGTATAAAAACAAATCTCTGTGTGTGCGTCACACAAAAACCAGACCACAGCTGCACACTGGGGCACAACTGCGCAAGCCGTCTGTCCGCACGGCAGCCGGAGTGTGTTTGCGCGCATGTGTGTCTTGCATGACAAAGAGACTTCTCACCAAGTTGCTCACCATGTGGTCTTTTGTAAACACACTCATTTGATCCCAATTTAGCTTCAGAGCACTAGAGCCAGCAAAATGGAGCTTAGTGGGCAAACAAGTTTTTCCGTTTTCCAAAAATAGTCAGGGAAAGAAGAATTAGTTGATTCAACAGCATCTATAAAAGGAGATGCAGATGACAATTCAGCACAGACAAATGTGTGTGTTTAAGAGAGACAGTGAGTCAATACAAAAATCCCCTCACTGAACTAAAACAAAGGGAAAGGTGACCTGACGCGGGTAACTATGGCAACACTCAGGACTAAACCGAATGAAGGTCTGTGGGTCAAACCCGTGGTGTGTATAATATATGTGTATAATACATGGCATTGGGCTGGCAGGACGCCAGAGACATACAGCCTCTGTGATATCATTCACCACTTCATGAAGGAGAAAGTGGGAAGAAAAGGAGTTCACTACCACAGTATAAAGTACACAGACAGACCTACAGACAGACCTACAGACAGACCTACAGACAGATAGACACCACCCTTCTTTTATTTAATTTCCAGCCAAAATGGTCATGAAGTCAATTTCCAAGTGATATTTCTGATTAGAACAAAGAAAATCCACTTGCACAAAGGAGCGGAAAGCAGATGTTTCCAAAACTAGAGTTAAAAAAAAATTACATACAGAAATCCGGCCTCCTAACAACCGTACAAGACCTGGTAGACCACCAGAACTCTCACCATCAGGTAAACAGTACTTAAAGTTTTTGTCTTTGAAAGGTGGGGGCTGTTTCTGTCCATCCTACTCAACACTACGAGTCTTAAAGGATGTGTAGCTGTGAAGAACACGTTATCAATAAAAGAAAATTTGAAAATCGAATAAAGAAGCTGCTTGATGTTCTCAGCATAGTGGACTGACCGCCCCAGAGTTCAGACCTCAACATCACTGAATCTGTTTTGGATTACTTGAATTGTGAGAAGAAGGAAATGCAACAAACCTCTAAGACTGAACTTTGGAGGTGTGAAAAATATCCCCAGAGATTTCTAAGAAAAACTGTTAGCAAGTGTCCTGAAAAAAAGCTGTCCCCTGTCCAAAATTTTGAATATTTTTCTAATAATGCTTTACAAATTTACCAAACTGACTGAAAAGCCCATCCCTTCTTGAAAGTACAGCACTTTAAACAAGAAACAACAGTATGTAAACTCCAACCTAAACTAAGCAGGCAGAACGAGACGTGCTAACATTCTGCAAAGCTTACCGACATCGCAAAAGCTGCTGAAGAATAATGCATTTATGGGCGCAGCTAAAGTCCCTCTAGGAGGAGTTAGACAATTTTACAGAAATTAGAAGACACTTAAAAGAGACACAAACAAAAATATGGATTTACAAATGTGTTCTTGAATGACCAAATATTTACATATGACGTAACTTGAGGCAGTCATTTTCGAGGTTTTTTAATGTGCAAGTGAATATTATAAACAGGTATGTAGGGGTGGACGATATGTCAAAAACAACAGGATACTTCAAGACATTTTCATGATAAATGATACTCAATACATATCACAATATTGAGGTCGCTCTGAGGTTTACTGCAGCTTGGAACAGATAAAAATACACAAGTAGCGCCACATTAAACAATATCATAAACCTATTAATACAATGAACTTAATCCGATTAAACAGGACTAATTATGTTCTTTTTGTAATGACACATGCAGTTGAACATTGCTACTTGTTGTACTGACATCAAGCTTTTGCCCACCCCTTACAGTTATGTCCTGCTTCAGATTAAATAATGGGAACAGCACTAAGAACATCACCATTATTTCTAGAAAAATAACAATATTTTCCACAACCAACAATTTCAGACTGCTGGTAAATCAATGCCATAAAGCGGCAAGGCTTCACATCAATACCTCTACAATACCTCAGGCTATAGATTCTACAGCTCTGTGGTTTCATCTCATTTTGAAACCATACTCCTCTCCTCTTCCCTCTCTTTCTCCTTGTCCCACACTCACACACACACACACACACAAACACACACACACACACACACAGTGAATGTGTGCAATAGACAAAAAGTTTGACACTACACTATGCAGTGTGTTTGTCCCCATCTGCCCTCTTATTACTGCCCAGAAGGCAGAAAGGACTTCCAACACTACAATAACATAAAACAAATGACATCACTTTAGGTGTCAGATTACCCAGCGATGCAACCTAGCAGGTGTTCTCCATGAACTCTGGGAGAAGCCTAACTAACAAAAAGGAGGATATCCAAAACAAATCAATAAGACCAAAGTTCTGAACACTTTAAAATAAAATAAAAGATGTAATTAGATGTATAGCACCATATACCACATGAAAAATGAAGGGATTTCACTTCACTGTGTTAACTAGTTAATGTGTTTTAAGCAATTCCAATGTTTTAAGTAACTGGCAGCCAAATCAACCAAACCACCAATTAAATTAGATCAAAAAAGTCAATACTAAACACTTTAAAAAAGGTCATTTTAAAAGTTGCCAAGAGTGCCACATTAAACAGATTATAAATTAAGTGATTTTATAGTATGAACTGGCAGCCTAGCATGTCTTATTTAAATTGTGTGGCTGTAATATCTATGAAAAGATATAGGATTGGACAGTCCATACTCAGTTCTCTTATCATGGGACAAAAAATGGACCAGGACATCCCTATTTCTCTTTATTAACTCAGGTAAACCCAAGTTGTACAACTGATAGTAAAGAGCTATATAGCTGCTAAGATATCTACATGTTACAAGAAAATATCAACAAATGAAAAAAATGGCTGCAGGAACTGCAAACAAATTGATCTCTTTGTCCTTGAATTAAAAGAAGTCCTTAGTACTGTATTTGGCTAGATAAGAGTGAGGGAGCAGGAGGATGTGAGAGGAGCATATAGAACAGAAAAAAGGAGGACTGTAACAGACAAACCAGCTGAGAACCACATGAGGGTCACACAAGACCTCAAGCAGTCTTCCAGAGAACATAAAAGCACAAAACCCACATACATCTCCTGCACAAACACACACACACACACAAACACACACACACACAAACACACACACACACACACATACACACACACACACACACATATACACACACACACATATACACACACACACATATACACACACACACACACACACATATACACACACACACACACACACACACACACACAACACAACACAACTAGTACTCTGCTTGGCAGGGATCTTGCCAGGTGTGTCCGTCAACAAGCCCATTTCCTGCTGAGACCACACCTGTGGCGGAAGCCAAAGCCCAACTTCCTGCGTAGACAGGAAGTGGGGGTGCCACAGAAGCCTAGCAGACATGGTGGAGGAGGAGATGTCGGAGGAAACCCCATTAGTGAATCAAAACAGCACTAAATAACAGAGAGGAGAACTGTTCTGTAGTCTGAAAGACAGAACTTACGAGTGAGAGCGAGACAGGGAGAGAGAGAGAGGGAGAGGGAGAGAGAGAGAGAGAGAGAGAAATAAAGAAAGACAGAAAGAAAGAACAGACTTACTGAGGAGGTGGGGCGAAGTGAGAGAGTACAGTGGGTTTCTCTCACATTAGCAGTGGACGCGGCTCTCCAGAGCCAGCAGATGGCCACTTATTGATTTACAGAGTGAGGAGAGAAGCTGCACTCTCCACAGTGAGTCAGCACAAACTGAGGCAGGAAAGCTAATCAAAACTCAATCCTACCATGAAAAGATGAAATGCTCCCTCACAAAAACAAACTTGCATTTGTAGTGTACCGGTACTGCACTGTACACAAATAAACAACAGCTTTCATCTTCTTACCTAAGAGCTGTACATATTGATCTCTCACAGTCTGTGTCTGGGATAAGATTAATCAAATCATAGAAGGTGGTACTGAGAGTACACGCCCATTCATTTCTATTGTAAATTCTATTGTAAATGAGTCATTGCTATTGCTTTACTGAAAGGAAATGTGATCTGCGATATCTGACTGCATGCTACAGACGGGTTAGAAAGAGATCAGGTTGAAAAACACTGTATTCCTTTAATCCTCTTTTTCAACTCTTGTCACGTACTTATGCACAAGTCACTGCACAATGCTGAACAGCTAAATGCAAAATCCTGGAGTGCCAAGAAAGACAAAGCTCTTTTACAGCACACAAGCCTTTACAAATGCCTATGACATTGTTGTGGGACATCTGAATACTCCAATCAATGCAGATTATCACAGTCAAGGAGAAAAGCAGAAAAATGCATTAGTATTGAACATGCATTAGCGGCACTCTTCCAAAAGATGGATACACCCCAAGGGCAGTGGAACACAGTCTTTGCTGCATGACAAGACTGAAAATGACAGGACTGCTTCCCATCAGTGCCGTTTATCAGAAGTAAACAAGGTTTATATCAGGGCTGCACAATATGGAGAAAATGCTAGTACTGAGGGTACATCATAAAAACGTTCCATTCCATAAAACAGCGCCATCCCCAGGCTGTACACACAACCAAGACCTGACAGTTAAAAACAACGTATATCACCGCACGGATTGTTTTGAAAGAACAGACTAAGGCCCAATCCCATTCCACCCCTTGCCCCTACCGCTCTCTGTTTTGTGCGTTCACATCTAGGGGTATGGTGTCCCTATTTTAGTTGAGATAGAGGGGTAAGGCGAAGTGTTAGAGCTAAATTGCCCTCCAAACAAAGGTTTTTTAGAGGCACACTCCAAACGGAGTGTTATGAGAAAAACCAGCAAGATGGCTGCGTGAGCGACCAAAGAAACCCACAAATGTAAGCATTTTCTCCATTAAAACATTACGATAACCATTGTATTATCTTAGTTTAATGTCATTTCAATGAATTATGGTCGTTTTCTTCATAACAAGCATAAAAATTGCTAATAGCATGCTATTGTCTCTGTAGCTAGCTAGCTAACTTCCCTTTCCACCTTAAATAGTCCAGCAGTGCTGATGCCTGAAGCGCCAGAATGTAAGTGCTGCACCATTTAAGGTGGAATGGGAAAATTCAAACAAGAAGCTGGTGAATATCTGACATCAGCTTTGTATCACCAAAGAATTAGCGGTGGGCGATCATAAATAATTGTCTTATATCCCCTCTTTGAAAGCATGTGATGCCCTAATGTAACTAAAGCCCAGCAGTGAGGTTGCTGAACTTTATCCTCCTCTACTATCACTGAAGACGGGCCAGGTTGCCTACAGAGCACCGCTAGCCTGTTAGTCTTTTTTTTTATTTTAGTGTTGTCCCATTTCGTAGGGCAAGATTTCAACCACTACCCTTTGTAACTCAGTTTCAAGGGGTTAGGGTGACACCCGAAAACAAGGGGAAGGGGTAAAAAGAAAGAAATGGGATTGGGCCTTAAATCCATAAAAATGAAGTCACTTTCCTTTCTGGAAACATGCTTTCTGTCCGGTGAACATTTCCAATACTGTATTGAAACAGAACAAATTAGGCCAATCAAAAAGAGCTATGTCAGGTTTATAAGATTTGTTTGCAAGGTGTTTCTTCTAGCATAGAGCAGCAATACTCAGCATCTAGAATGTGTTCATTAACTTTACTAATGCACGCTTAAATATTATCTTATACTATTATACTTCAACATAGTGTAAAACTGAACTTTATCAACACTGCCCAGCACTATATGGTGGTCTCTTTCTGAGACCCATGCTGCGCTCTGGATTCAATTAAACGGCAATCCCATTCTAAGCTGTAGGAATCTCTATACTGAGCTGTAGGATTCGTTGCGGCCCAAGCGCAGCCACACGCACACATGCTGGGAATTACAGGGAGTCATGCAGATGGAATTTTCCCACGGTGACACAGAATATGGAGAAGTGCCCCTCTCTTTCTTTCTTTGCTTTGCTTGCTCTCTCTCTCTCTTTTTCCATATGCCCCTTTTGCTGTTCCCTCCCCATTGTGCAGTATTATTAACCTGTCAAATAACCCACAATGAGGCTGAACATTAAATTCATAGAGTGAAAACCCCCTATCACCACTCTCACATAATCAAAACCAAGCTACTGTGCAAGAATAAGATGGAAATTCTGTATGGAAGACGTCATGTGCCAAGCTGAACAGTGAGAAAACTGTTCACAGAGCCAACATCATTTAAAAGTATGCAGCGCAGAACGCTGAGGTCACTCCACTTCAGTACATTTTTTGGGACTGGACCATGACAAACACTTTAAAAGAGATGTTGCAATAATAATTTTCCTCGATGCAGATACTAAAAACTGATACTCAGTATCTAATTCACACATGTTCCCATTTACTCCAAATATATTTCTACAGCCAAGAGATGTTTAGCATTAGAAGTTTGCTTTTTTTAGTTATGCATTTATGTCTTCTGCACTTACAATGTTTTTGTAGAGACGGGTGGCACAGCAAGTACATCACAGTAGCTGAAGACATTTCTACGATATATGATAGCGGTATGGTGGAAAATGTATATAATGATACAAAAACAAATGTCCCTTCACTTTTTAATCATAAACATTAAAGCAATCAAAGTAAATCTGAAATATTCATAATGTGTAAAATAGCAAACAAGCAACAACACTGCTTTCTAACTCTAGTCTTGCAGGTGCGGCAATACAGTGCAAAGTGTGATTTGCCGTTTGAAGAAGCTAGCTTCTTCCTCGGCAGCTTTTAGTTTAAATTCTCCGTTCTGCCTTAAATGAAGCAGCACTTCATAAAGCACTTTTCATACTGGTGGCAACTCAAAGTGCTGTAATGGCAGGTGATAAAGTTTAACAGTAATAAAAGAAACTAAGAGTGTTCAATAAAAAATATAAGGTAATGACAAAGATCCAATTAAAAAGAAATACCAAAGAGATGCAGAAATTCAATTAAAAAAAGTTAGAGATACATTTTCAAATGTTTCTTGAAAAGGTCACGCAACAGACTAGACAACTAGACTAAAGTTTGCATGGTTTGCACTGTTTTTGTATGTCTTGCTATGTGCGCTTACTTTGTGATGTACCAGTCTTACGGTTGTGACGAAACTGAATTTCAGTGGGTGTCCTGAATGAAACGGTATACAGCCCATTACTAATGAATCATGATATTTAGTTTTACTGAGGTTTGGAAGTTGGAACAGACAATAAATCAGTACCAATAATTAAAACCCCCCCCCAAAATATATAGATAGATCTTTTTTTTTGGCTTTTTAATATATATATATATATATATATATATATATATATATATATATATATATATATATATATATATATATATATATATACACACACATACATACACATACATACATATATATATATATATATATACATACACACACACCACACACACACACTTAGTGACATAGATGTCCATAAAAATAGCCTTGTAGTTCCAGTGTAAAACAAAAGAAAGAAACTACAGACACCAGACATGTCTTGGCTGAATATATTTTGGAGGAAAAAACGTAAATGACATTTTTCGGTGAGCCAGTTCTTATTTATTAAAAATCCTTAAAACACTGTACGACACCAGAGGGAGAAATACATAGCCAGCAACATAAACAAAACTGCAGCTGTAACAGTATTTCACAAAAAAAGCTAAACAATACAAAAAAAAGAATCAATTACAGCCAAAATGCGTACAAATATGGACTACAGAAAATGTAGCAATTGTGTAATTCAAGTATAATAATTCTTTTCTGTGCTATATCACACCAGATTTGCAACACATTTTGACCGCATTCTTTCATTTTTCCTTCCAATTTTTGTTCTAGCATTTTCTGGTAGTATTACCTCAACACTGATACTGGGTACTGGATCAATGCCATCTCTATCAATTGCCACTTCAGGTTCAAACTGACCCTGATTCGGCACTTGTACATTTAGTCCTAGGGAAAGTGTAAGCCCCTCTCTATTCAACAGATGAATCCTTCCCACTCACAGCCAGCCAAGACCACACTTCGTCATGGCTGCCTGATCCTGGAAGAGTGTATGACCCACAGAGAGCCAGTGTGCGCCACCATTGAGGCAGACATGAGTACAGATCCCAATGGTCCTGTCTGGCACATGGGTGTGTAATTTAGAGCAGCCACACAATAAAAGCAGCTGCCGCTGTGGTCAAGGGATTAACAGAGAAGTGACTGAGGAGTCTGGCCACTATTAGTTGGTGAGGGTGTATGTGTGTGCTTGTATGTATTTCTCTCTCTTTGTAAATTACACATACATACATCTCAGAACATCAAACAGGCCGCATCCAAGCTGAACAAAACTATTCTTGTATGGCCACGACTGCAGGCTGTGACGAAGCATGACTCATCAACTGTTTCAACTGGCCTGTTCAAAGCTTTAAACAACCAGCTCAAACTCTGCAAGAGCATGAGTGTACAGGCAACATGACTATCACAGAACAGGGGGGTGGATTTCACAAAGCAGGAATTTTCAGCCACATAACTAAAGCCTGAATGTCCAACAGGAAGACAGCTCAGAAATCAGGACTTAACACTAAAGCTTTTCCGGGACAAGTGAAAGTCTGACTGGGACAAGGGGATGTCAAAGTGTCAAATCAAAGTGTTCTGAGAAGAGCGAATACTTTAACGAGTCCATATCCCTTGATTTTGTTTTCCTGATAGCAGCTGCAGAAATGGGCTGATGACAAGTCTACTGACAAATCCACTACACGCCACTGTGGGCAGCAGCCGACTTGTTGAGGACAGTGTGTAAAATACAGTGGTGGTAAAAAGTGCAGTAAAGAGAAGGAGGAGAGAACAGAAATAGGTTAGTGTGGAAATACGACACAAAATGAAACCAGTGCCACATGCAAGCAGCTAAGACTGTGCAGGAATACAGACTCGTAGACCAGATGAGGAAGGTTTCGAGGAAAGGGCCATCTGACATCCAAAACATCAAATCTCAGTCCGTTTAGTGCAAAAAAAAAAGGGAAAGAGGATATATCATTTATTTACTACCTATATCTTCAAACACAATACAGGAATAACTTTAACTGGGATAGCACAAGTGTTTTCTTGTTCAATTACTAGTCCAGGGGTCGGCAACGCGCTGCTCTTTTAATGCTTTGTTGCGACTCCACAGCAGAATTACATTTTTAGGTAAAAATAAAATAATCCTCCTTTGCAGTAGAATAAAACTTTGCTGAATATTCTAACAGTTTTAACAATAAATGGTCTAAACGCTGGAATTTATGTAGCCTACAACTGCTAATTCACCAACCTTTAACCCTGAAACTCAGAAAACAGTCTCGCCTAGCTTGTAGCTATTGAAAAGTCAAAGAGAGAGATTTAAGACGGACATCAATGATGGAGACAAATGGAATATTTGCATTTACACTCCAGATGGTTTCCTCATACGTTTAATCTGCAACGAGAAACTGTTAAACACTAAAAAGTCATGTAGCTGAAGTTAGCTTCTCATTCACCATCTTCTTGTTTGAATTTTCTCCTTCCAGCTTAAATGGTACAGCAGTTACATTTCATCCAAGGTGGAATGGGAAAATTCAAACAAGAACCTGGTGAATGAGAAGCTGACTTTAGCCTAGTAAAAATTCAAATGCTGAGACATTTTACAAGAAACTATTCTACTTTTGTTTCCTGCCAGAGATGTGAGAAAAGCTGCTATAATCGTGCTAAACCTTAAAGCAAAGTAAGTCTGCGTTTTCTTTAATATTATATTTTTTAGCCTTTACTAGTACATTAGCACATACCGAGATGTATTTACAGCCAAGATGGTAAAATGGATATAAAATGTTGTGGTTCCCAAGGTGGTTTGATTTTTGTCGAAAGGACAAAACGGCTTTTCTTAACATTTAGGTTGACCTCTGATCTAGGCCAATATCTCAGACTGAAAGGCTGACTAGTGAACATGAACTGCTTGGTACTAGCTTGATAAACAGTTGTTTGTTTCCAATCAGACAGTGCATGGACCAGAATCAGCTTAAATTCATTGTAAGAGGTGGGTTTCTGAGAGCTGTGGTGATTTTAGTTTGCAGGTTACACCAGTCAGCTTGTGTACTTCTGTGAGCAGAATTCCTGAAGCTGAAACTTACTAAAATGCAACAAAAATACTTTTCTGCACATCTTCTACCTTAAACTGCATCATCATCTATTGATCCAGCCTCTATTAGCAAAGCAGTATAAGGAGGAAAAAGCTGAACCTACTATCATAATGTATTTTGAATAGGTGTGCTGTTCTTTTTCTAAGTACAAGTGAATTATTGTCTTACTGTATGCTACAGATGCGGAAGCTACAAAAGAGGGCTGGTGGAGGAAATGGAGTATTCCTGTAAGTTCTCCAGTTTTCTAAGAAATCCTAAGTCATCGCTTTTTTGGAACAGCACTGCTGCAGTAACCTCAATCTGAGGTTGCCTCATCATGCATCCTTGACCTTATTCATCAAAAATCAAGTCTAAAAACTGATCCCAGATCAGTGTAAAGATCAAAAACGTTCACTGTCGCTGCTGTAAGTGCTGTGCAGTGTGAGGTCATATGGGCAGAGATGGAAAAGTCAACATTAGACAGAGAGACCTTCAACCGGCGCCAATCACATGACACTTGTGCTGAGAACTCTGTGCCCTGCCCTGAGATTCACTACACACAAAGCGAGAGCAATAAACACAAAGGCCGCCCCAGTCAAAACGCCTATTAAGTCCAGTGAAAATGGCTATTAAGCCCAGTCAAAATGGCTATTCTGGTCAAAACAGTTATTACGTACAAGTTATTCATTTTCAGGACATATTTCTGGGGAGATTATATAAGAGATAATCCACTTGCATTCGAAAGAAGAAAGTCAAAGGAAAATAACTATTTTAAAAGTTTCCAAAACTAGAGTTTGAAAAATCACTTCAATATGGAAATGTTAACAACCTGACTAACCTGATACTAGTTTAGTCCTCCAAAGCTTCATGAATGTAGCTTAGGCCCAGTGACTTGTCCAATATTCAAGACACAATAAAAAACACAATGTTTCGCCAAAAGTGTCAGTCTAGCCAGTAAGGTCCCTTAAAACAACACAAGCAAAAAAACAAGTGTGCTTGTGTTTCTGAGATGTTCAGTTTCATAAAATCAAATAGCAATTCTGTCGCTGCTTGCGGTGGGTGCCAGGAGGGTGGTCCTGGATGACGGATTACAAATTTCCAAACACAAGTTCCTGACACATTTCACACTCAGCAGGTTACACAGCTACATTACCTACAACCTTTTCAGTTCTCTGGATCACTTAAGAGGCGTGATTTAGTGAGTATGATCTATTGTTTCTGGGGAAAGAGTCTTTGGACGTTGTGGTTTTAGCTGAAAGATTAATTTTCAAGTTTGGTCTTGAACCAAATGACACTGTAAAGAGGATTCTCAATTTGAAAAAAAGTTAGAAAGAGCATTCAATGCAGCTGAGGAGCTAATTCTAGTTAGTAGCATAGCAGCTTTGTGAAAAGAAAACAAAAAATAAAGTCAACTACATAATTTGTGGTGTCTGTGCTGCACTGCAAGAAAGCTAGCATGTATCTGTATGAGTATTTACCAATGAAACAAGAGCTACATGTGAAAAACCCTCCAGAAGGATCAGACACATAAAAACACAGCTTAGAAAGCTGAGACTCTCACAAGACCTCAGGCAACTTCAATGTGAGAGATCTAACACCATATGCTCCAACTCTATACATTCCATAAACTTAAATCTTTCACAACCGCAGTCTCCACAGGATATAAATCTCTCTGCATCCACACTTCAAGAGTATTCTCTTAAGGATGTGAAACGGGAGAAATGGAATGTGAGGCCAAGGCCATGAAGCCAAAGAAAGCAAATGATAAACAAGATGTGGACAAACAATAAAAGAGAAAATCAAAACACAAGAAAAACAGCTGGGCTGCTGTTAATAACTAAAAGCTTACAGAAGCCAGTTCACTGATCAAAGAAGTAATGAGCGACAGCTGACAGTAAGCAAATGCAACTGAAAAAAAATAAAAACACATTTTAATTAGCATTAACGCATGCCAAAATCTGTTTAAATGAAAACAGTTTATAAAAAAGGCTAAATGCTACATCAGCACTTCAAGGGCCAGGAGATCAGGACCAAGTTCATCAGAACGACTTAAGATTCACCCTACTTTTCTGTGTACTTGCATGCTCAAGTGAGCACTCAAAGCCACTCTTGGCAAACACACTCAAAGCATTCAAGGATGGACAGTGAGAATGAGTCCCTCTCATCTTCAACTGTTTGCATGAGAACATGCTGAACTCTGGGAACTCTGGGAGGGGAAACGATCCTTCATAATGGCCATTCCAGCTGCCTACAGAACGAGCATGTCGTCATGGTGAGATCAGTGAGGTCAACAGGGGTCAAAAATGGCTGTGGAGGAGAAAGCACACTCCAAAATCCAGGCAGGAAGCCACCCCAACAGCCTTGGCCAGAACTTCATTAAAGAAACCTCAGATACCTTCTCCCACTGAGCCAGACATCAGCTTTGCCATGGCAGCTGCTCCAGGTGGATCCAAGATTACTTTCTTCATTTCTGTAGAACATTAGGCTTGAAGAAGCTCATTTTAGGTCGAATCAGGACCCATATGTACTAGGAATCTGCCCTCTGTCCATATTCATTAGGATATGAAAGGCCAAAATCTGACTGTAGTGTTTACAATAAGTTACACAATATTTCTTCATAGAAACGCAGAAATTAAAATAACAGTACAAAAAGAAAACATAACTCCATTATTTTGAAAATGCAACTACACAGCCATTATTTTGTTCAAAATCAACTACATTACACTTTCAGCAAATCGTTAGACTGTTTCATTTATCCTTTACTAAGTTTTATTATTTAATGTTTATTAATTCCCATGGTGATCGCCAAAGGGAAATATTGGTGCTATAGTTGCAGAAAAACACAGCAAACAAGCTGTAGTTCCCTATTCAGTGAGAAAACACTGCACATTATTCTGAGGTTCTCTGTTTGCATCAAAACAACACCTTGTCCATCTCTTCCTATCAGTTTCTACTAGCCTTAGCTGCTAAACCCTGTTATCTTTCACTGTCTTTAGGGCAGCTAAAACAGACTTGAGAGATGAGGCTGAAGGTATAAATCTTCTCTTGCTGACCAATCTCCTGTCTATAAGGATCACTCCCTCTCCAGAAGTGGGATTTTGATGTGAAATACCCTTCTTAACATTCTCACCTCTTGACCTCTCCCTATAGACAACTGTGCAGGACAGAAGTTGCCCTTCTGAACCAGTGCAATTCCTATGTTCAGTTTGGTCCCCGTGTCCCTATGGCTAACAACTATATCCAAGTGGAGACCAGTTAGCAAGATCTTCAGTATATATTCCACTCTCACCCCTGCAAACCTTTTAATATTTGTTTGTAATGTCAGCATTTTTGAAGATATTTATTTATAACAGAGAGCATTTTAGATGAGGCCTTAAAAGTGGGCTCAGTTCAGCATAACTGTGATGAGTTTTTAAAACACCCTTGCTTGAATCCTCTTGGAAAACCACTGGAAGATGACAGAGGAAATGACATAAGGATTAGGCATCACATCTACATCTGCTTAAACAACTGAGAACATGGGTTCCTTTCAATGTAAAATGCAGGCCCACATTCATCAAACCTCTCAGTACTGGTAAGTACTGGTGTCCTCTGTCTTAAAACTGCATTCATCACGATGTACAAGACAAGACAAAACCTTATGCTGTTCTTCAGAACTTTATCAAACATGTGTCTCTGTGGAGATCTGAATCCATCTGAAAAGTAGCCAAGACCCGGTCTCTCAACCACATCCGTGTTTATATCAACATAACTAGAAGAGAATGCTTAAAGTGACATTGCTTTGAAAACATTAAAATGTCTTTTTGTTATGACATATTTGACAGAATCACCCCAGTACTGAGCAGGAGAATGGCAAGACACCGTATACAGATGCTCAATCATACCACATATTGCGATTATATGGCTGTTTACATTTTATAAAGTACTTGGGGTAAGAATTCTGATTGATCAGGCCTAATTGATCATATCTACTATGCAGAGGGTAGAACTGACCTCAGATTAGCTCTTCATCTAGGATAATTTGGAATTATTTACCAATGGGTTCTGTCATATTGCAGGAACATCTATATATCAAAAAGTATCCAGAAAATCTAATTAGTAAAATCCTTCCTAACACAAGCATTCAACTGTACACACACAGCATGTGAAATCCGTAGAAATGCACTGTCAATAAAATGGGATAGAGCAGCCACATATGAGCAAGGTCACATTCCCTATGTAAAGCGTCATCTAGAGGAGTACACAGCTGCCAGCACTGAGATGGGGAGCAGTGGAACTGCATTCTTTAGACTGACTGAGCTCCATCAAATACCTTTGGGATGAGTTGGAGTGGTGTTTGTGATTCACAACTAATCATCCAACATCAGTACCTGACCTCACTAATGTTCTTGTGGCTGAATGCAATCAAATCCTCACAGCTAATGTTCCAACATCTAGCATAAAACTTTCCCAGAAGAGCAGAGGCTGTTACTGCAGCAAACAGGGACAAACCCCTTATTAATACTCCTGTCTTCAGAAGAAACATTGGATGAGCAGCTGTCTACAAAGTGTATTTCCATCTGAGATGTTTAAATAAAGTGCTGCTGAAAATGCAGCAATAGCCAAAAAATTAGGACATCTGGCTTAAGACCATACTCCAGGCACGTCACTGAAGTGCTTTAGATTTGCTCTTAGACTCCCTCAGACATACTGCATGTTTCACTGTATGTCAACTAACAGCTTTCACACTGTAGCACGTTAATTTTGGAGTGCCGTTATAGATTTAGCTTAGACCTGCAAAAATATGAACTCCTCTCGGGTGACAGCTTCCTGTCACATGGCCTCAGAGTCGATATGGATTGGCACAGACTCAGGAGAAGCTAATGAGTTGAGACCACCTGCTGTTGACAGGATGCCTGATGTGGAACAAGCCACCTGCTATTGTGTGTGTCCTCATTATAAGGAAATAAGCAGCTTAAAATCTCACTTCCAAAACAGAAGTAGCGAACAACTGTCTACACTTGTAAACACACCAACTGTTTCCCTAATACTCACATGGTCAGACATGATTGAGCCTGTGCTTCACTTTATTAGAAAACATGCAGGTGGTGTTTTCTCACACAGAATCTTTCTATATCAGACAGCTGATGTAGGAAATATGTGCACTGCAATACAATTCATTAAGCTCTTAATGGGCCCATATCGTAGGATTTTTCAGTGTGTTTTAAAAATATTTTTCAAAGTTTTTCACAAAAACAGCCCATTATGAATTAAATGCTTCTGCAATGTCAGGAAAATCAACTAATTTTCCATATATCCACCTATTCAGCCCCTCTGCAGTTTAGCCCCGCCCATTCAAATTAAGGTTTTAAAGAGTATTTCAGCTCTGAGTGAATGTGGCACAATACAAGCCAGCCAATCAGAACAAAACTCTTAAAAGCACAGTTAAAAAAACAACCTGTTGAATTCTAAGCAATATAGAGAAGTTTAAAAATAATCAAGGAAATTAATTATGATCAATTTTAGTACTTAAAACCACACAAATGTTATAAAAATGGGCCTCAAGAGAGAAACTTACATTTTTTTAAAAGGTAACAAAACTGATCCAGGATTGCTCTCTCAGTCTGAAATGTATGATGTAATATGATGCCTAATCTGATCAAAACAATACAACTGGACAGCCTAATCCATTGCAGATTATGTAAGAAGGATTAGCCTAATACTTGTTGAAACACCAACACAATGTTGGCTACAACAAAAAAGCTGATGTATGGGTTTTTATATTAATCTGATGAGAAAGCAGAATTTAAGGACAAAACTGGTGCTTTTATTATTGTCACAATTTTAGGGCACTTCATTATTTACCGTTATGTACCAGAGACATGGCTCTCTCACTTTCTCTCTTTCTCTACCTCTCTCTCTACCTTCCTTTTCTTCTCTCCTGAGTGTTCTGAGCTGGGCGCACTTTCAGAAATCATTTGTGTGAGACAAGGCCATCAGTAAAATCCAATGCGGATGTGAGCTGTAGGGCTGAAAGCCATTGAGCCAACAGCCCCTGATAAGCACTGTTACTGCATTGTACCCTACTGAACTATTCATTCCCAACAAATGCATTCTTTCATAGCAACTGCAATATAATTAATTTAGTATGGAGTTTAGATTCATTACATAACACTGAATCTCCAGTTTAAAATGCTACCAAGCTGGATAACACTGTTCTAGTGTCAGCGTCAGATGCACCGCCCACAAGTACATGGAGCATCTGATATCTATAGTAGGCTCAGCTGGCCACAACTGCCAGGATTTTGCTAGCTGCATTCCGATTGGCCATCCACACGTCCATGTGAATGCACTTTCTTCCAACAGAAAATGTGCTTAACATGTTCGCCATGACTGAACCTTTCAGAGTGAGATACAGTCACTGGATCGAAAAAAAGTCTGTGAGGTTCACAGCATAACATCTTTAAAAGTTATTCAAGGCTTGTAGTAGCTTTGAAGCAAAATATCCTCATAGATATTTGTTGCATGCAGATTTGTTTTACTTGCAGCCCTATTTTGAAAAATCACCTACAAGTCACACTACAACTTTGTGGTTGATCCATCTGAAATGCACCAAACTCTTTGATGACGGCTAAAGGTCTGGCCTGTGAGATTAACATTGTCTTATGTTGAACTTGCCATTACGCTAATGTAATGTAACCTAAACACACAACAAATAATCCTATCTAACAGTGTGACCTTTCGCATACATACGAAACAAACATCATCTGTAATCAATAACACTCTAAATTTCAACATTTCATTTATGCACCACAGTTTCTCAGTAGGGTCAAAGGGATTTTTCCATCATTATGTAAATCTTGTCCAACCTTGCAACAGTTGCAACAAAAGAACATAGTTGTGGGCAGACCATGAATAGGTCAGTTACCCTAGAGGAAATGTTTCTCTTTTAGTATGATGTTGCAGCATGTTTATTACTTTTGGTGTCACTCAGTTTACGGCTGAAAGATGAATCATTTTTAACCTCTTATGCTCGTGGGTATATATTGGTTTTTCCATATGAATTTACATGACCAAATCGTAAGGCAAATTATTCAGCAACTGCATGAAATAAATGTAAATTTTTTTTTATTTATTTTTTTTGTAAAAGGTCCCCTCAAATTAACAGAACATGTGTTTTATGATCATACACATATTGCTATATGCTTACAATTTTCTGCTGAAAGCCAAAGACGCTCTTTGTATTTTTGTATAAAAATCATTTGTACAGAGCAGATCACTGAAGAGACGCCATCCGTTTATAGTTTATAGCCCAGATTTGTGGAACAATGGGTCAACTTTCAGTAGACAAAAAAAATTTGGGAGATCAGCTTCTTTTATTATAAAGTTTAGAAATTACATTACCCCTTCTACTTGACTGGAAAGAAGACAGTTACAGCTCTCATATGACACCCACCTTTTGAATGTAGCTTATGAAATATGAAAGTTATGAAGAATATGACAAAGTGTGTTTTGGAACCACCGGCGGTTCCAAGAAGTTTAAAAGGTTAACCAATATCAATTCCAAAAAGTGCAATTTTCACATCACAAGAGCTGCCAAAAATAACTCTTAACTCTTAAATCACAGTCACAAGATACATCAGAAATATCACAACTATATATCTTCCCCAAATCGTTCAGCACTAGCTCGTTTAGTTATCTCTTTGCACGCTGGTGCAAAACCCTTTTTGCTAGACATCAGCAGCTGTCTAATGCACCACTGCCCACCAGGAGCCTCCAGCAATGGATGTCTGAGTATGCACACAGAGAGCCTCTACAGTTTCACTACGCCTGCTGAATGTGTTTCATGGTAGGCCATAGCGCTCTTTGAACCCCCAAAACCTCAGGTCCCCAAGGGGGCTTTGGTAAAACAATACCACCTAAGAGCAGGGTTCTTTTGTGTGGCCCATGTGTGTCAAGCATATCACATCAAAGCAGGTGCTGGCCTAGGCCCTGCTGTCTGGTCCATACATCTGAGGTCATTCGATTAAGAAACAAAGAAATTAACAAGCAAAAAAACTGATCCTGGATCAGCACTCTCACTCAGAGTAGAACAATATATCAAAGTAAGACCCCAGATGCACATGGCTAATGGACTGAGGGTGACCTTGTGCATATACACATGCACACAACACAAGCCTTCCTCTCATATACCCTCTGAGGAGCATTAGTAAGTCCTTAGGCAGCTGATTTTCTCATCAGATCTGCTTCTTACAGGCCAATTCCCATAGTAGTCCCTCAAAATCACCACATCCCCCCTCAACATGACAGCAAACAGGGCTCTTTGCTTCCGCACATGGAAAAACCATTGACCACTGAATTTCTTCTGGTCAGCAATTTACCTAGAAGAGTGCTGCTCAAGCCCAATTGAAATGAAAACTTTATTTCAATTGTTTATACTGGTATTGTCATTATATTGCCACATATTTTAACAGCCCACATTAATATGCACTTGTAAATAATCTATCTTGTCAACAATCTATTATGGTTCACGATTCCTCTATTCGTCAAAAAGTCCACATTCAACTGTGCTTGATCAGGAAGTTTACTGAGTGATGTGACTTCACAGAGGGAATATTTGCATATCTGCCTCTGTGATATAAGTAGATGAGTTAGACCAATCAGAAGCAACGATTTATTCACATGATAACAGTGAACAAAAGATATATTGTGCAGCACTACTGTCTACAGACTTATCCCTGCTCTAACACAGCAGATTCTCTTCTGAGTAGATCAGGAATGCTGGAGCATTAAATCTGTATTGCACAGGTTGCTCTGAGACTGAAACTGGAAAAGACTAGCAGACCTCATCTTACTCTCTCTGAAAGCAGCCCAGTAATTCTGCATATCAGAGCATGATGCCACCTGAAGGTTCATCACAGCTTATCTTTGAGCATACAAACTTTTGGAATTGAGCTTAACAATTAGTGGTGGGCAATGTGGCAAAAATATACTGATCACGATACACAACATGTCACAATATTTTTTCTGACAAGTCTTATAAGTTAGAATGGACAAATGATGGGATGAATGGAGAAATCAATACAAATGATTTTATTCAACTTGTCACATACTGCACTGCATTAAATCCAATTAAAAGGACTAATTATGCTCACTTCGTAATGAATGACAGTCAGTCTGTGTTCCAGACACACTGACGATGTCTACGATATGCTCAGAAAAGTATAATGCAACACATGTGTCTCATTTACCAACCATTCTTAACAACAAAAGATACCAGTGCAACAAGAGATTTCTTTTATGGTGCAACAAAACAACAGAAGCCATGCCGCTCCCCGCTCTTCCTGCAGTGTATTGTAATCTATCAGAATGGCTGTGTGTGACACATTAATATTACAGAACATCAGATAGCTTCTGTTTTCCGTCAACTTTGTCAACTAATTGCTGCAGCCCTACTTGGAATATTGCTGAACCGCCACAGTCACACTGTGCTGAAAGTGGTCATGCCAAGATGTGGTGACACCCTAAGATTCTCCAGAAAATGAAGTACAATAAAACCGAACGAATATCCCGAAGAAAAGAAGACTCCTCATCTTGTTTCTGTCCGGCTCTGCCCTGGAATCAGCGGGAATTTCCTGAGGGGAAAACTACTTGTCGTCTCCTCTTCCGCTCGGGTTGATGCTGCTGTCGGGACTAGAAGAGAGTACGAAGGAAAGGAGGGGTTTCTGAAGCAGATACAGGCACAGTTTCCTTACCATTTCAAGCTCACACAACACCAAAAATGAAAAAAATATAGGACTCCACCAAAACAAAGAGTGATTCAGCTTTCCGTTACAGTGAGCAGTTCTTTCATAGAAGCTTTTAACCAAACAACGTAAGTGGCCTTTACTGTTGTAACCTACATCGAGTGCTGTAGCCTCTTTTTCCAGACACACGTGGGCAAACACTGCACCTCAAGCTCATGTTTGCTCTTAGTGGAGAGACAGTTGATGCACACCGGCCCAGACGGAGTACAAACACCACAGCTTTACGCCCGGCTGGTGACAAGCTGTGGTTGGACCCTAACGGCCAAAGAAAGCATCGCACTGCCGCTATGGTACAAACTGCAGCATTATTTCTTGTGTGCTGAACTGTGGCACTGGCCTGAGAAATGAGAAATTAAGTAAAAAGCTAATCTACTAAATGCAATTTCAAGGCTTGAAAGGAAAAGCTTCTGTATAATCCTGTTATCTCAAATTGACAGTGCACAACGCAAAGGAAATCAAGAGTCAATGACATTGTTTACACCAGCGTACCATAATATTCACAATACTTGTTTCATCAATATTTTAGCACTATATTTAAGGAACAATGAGCATTATTTCATGACATAATGTTGACAAAACAGCAATGTCCCTGTTCCCAAGCGGTTTGTTTCTAGTTTTTAAATTCTTTTAACTCATGATATCCAAGACCTGACAGTTGCCGCAACACTACGTACGTTTTGGGGAGCTGGAGACGTCTCTGGTGGAAATGTGTAACTGCACACAATATGTGCAAGAACACTTTATAACGCTGCTGTGCTTTGGACCCCTTCCCAGAGTGGATGAATCTGATGTTTGCAAGTGCACTGAAAGAGTATTCAAAGAGAACTCAGACAGAACTCGGTGAAGGACATTATATCAGTATAATGTTAATTTTCCATTTGAGACCTACACATCGAGTTGGACCTTTATTTTGAGACTGTGTGCATGAGGTTAGTACATAAAGATGTATGACACAGTCCAAAAAACTCCTGTGAAATCTGACCAGACACCTCTGACCATATTTTTTAGTGATTTTCTTTCCTTCTGACTGAGTAATGTTACTTCTTTAAATTTTAACAAATTCTGACATAGTGCAGCTTGAACTGCAGAATATGCAATTCGCTGGGTGTTAAAGAAAAGCTCCAAATACATAATTACTAAGTAAACAGTATGTTTAGTCTCCATAAACGTTGTTTGTGTCTGGTTACAGAGGAAAGTAGAACAAAACAGTCCAATCAAAACAAGCTGTGTCAGGTTTATAAAGACATGCGTCTCGCTGAATGGCTCTGAAGAAAGACCAAGTCTGTTTTTCCCACTCTGCTGTGATGTGTGTTGAAGCTTTGTCTACATCTGTGGTCAACAAAGTGTGTCCCTTGACAGCTGCTTCAACCCCCCCCCCCCTTCAGCCCCCCAAACACAAACCAAGAGAGGCTAATTAGCCCAAAGACTTTGAGTAGCGGTCTAACCAGATCAGACTACGATGCTCAGGCAGGATAAACAGCAATTAGTTGACCAGTAGCTACTGAAAAGAGATGTCTCTCAACCTGTGGAAAAGGATGGAGTTGTATTCTTTCTCTTGACAACTGATTTCCTTCCTTCCCTGCTAATCTGCCACTGTACTATCGCAGTGTACGTGAACTGCACAGTCACCTCCCTAGGTTACTGACCATGTCTGTTGGGCAGGACAATGGAGCCAGCTCCTCCTGCCTAGTATGCAAATGTATAACCAAAACGTTAGCTTAGCACGACAGACACATTTTGCATGCTTTTTTTCCACAGCACAATCGTTCATGAAGCCGTTTTTCAGCTTGAGGGGACCATTTGAACCTCCCTCTTTGGTCTGATGTGTGCCCAGTGGGATGGCAGGCAAGCTGCAAAGGGTGGAGACCACTGCTCCCATTTCTGGAGCATTTAAAACTCCTCTAAACCTCTGAACTTATTCATGCGGAATTACAGTGCTGAAGGGGGAAAAGATGACACCATTAAGTAGCCTCCAGCGAGTAACGTGATAAGATACAGACGCTATGCTGAGTTTGAACACACCCAACCGACAATAGCTGAACACATGACACTGGGTTTTGTCATAAAATTGACGTGTGTGCGCCAGACACGATGAAATGCAGCATGGCTGGACATTTTAAACCGAATTCGCCTCTCCAGCTGGATAGCTTACAGCCACCCACCCAACAGGAGTGAACACACAGGTTACTGGCTATCCTTTGGCTCAACAGAGCACGCTGTGTAGCCGAAGGTGGCTAATTGTGCGAGCTAATTATACTCATACTTGCAAACTACACTGGCAAAACCCCATCGTCTCAAGAGGGAAGGGTCTGGCACATTATCGCGGCACTAACACACACATTTAATATGTAAGGTCCCCACAAACATGCCCTTCCATACTCAGCTAACGTGCTCTTTTTCTCTCCGGCAATTTTATCATTACTAACCTACAGGCTAGACAATAACAGCCAACAGCAGGGCGTGAGGGTGCCTGTTCGATTCCTCGCTTGTTTCCCACTTTTTCCATTTATCCTTAAAAACCTAACCAACCAAACGCGGCCAGATAACAAAACCTTCACATCTGGGGTCAGTTTACGTTAAATTAGCAGACTTACCCGTCGGCGAAAAGAGAAAAAAGCGGTTTTCAAAGCCTTCTCCCTCTTTCTCTCTCCCTCTCTCTCCTGTAGCTCCTAACGGCAGTAACGTTAACCGTCACTTGGTTCAAAATGAAGTACAGAATTCCAGCAGCGGTCTCGGCACTGAAAACTGATCAGTCTGTGCCCTCGAAGGGCGGCAGCTTCTCTCGTCTTTACTCTTCAAACAGCCAAAAACTGTTCATCTCTTGGCGTACGCAGACACTTCTCTCCAAGCTCACTCATTCTCTCTGTTCTCTCTATTCTTTCCTCTCTCTCTCTGTCGCTCTCCCTCTCTCCCGCTGTAGCGTGCTCTCCTGGCGTCCAGTTTCCAGCCCCGCCCACTTTCCGGCATCGACCAATCAGACGGTCCCGGAGGAGTGACGTTTGTAGCTCTGTTGTTCAGCGTGAACAAGCAGAAACGATGCATGTCGTTGTTTTGCTTAGAGAAATATTTCTCTTCTCTTCATTTTTTCTTTCATTCTCTCTATTATTTGCTCGCTCTTTCCCGCTTTCAAGGTTGCGTGCTATCCTGGCGTCCAGTTTCCAGCCCCGCCCACTTTCCAGCATCGACCAATCAGACGGTCCCGGAGGAGTGACGTTTGTGGCTCGCACTCACTCCGTTGTTCAGCTCGAACAGGCAGAAACGATGCATGTCGTTGTTTTGCTTTGAGAAATATTTATCTTTTCTTCATTTTCTTTCATTCTTGCTATTATTTGCTCGCTCTTTCACGCTTTCAAGGTTGCGTGTATCCTGGCGTCCAGCTTTAAGTCCCGCCCACCATCCAGAATCGACCAATCAAACGGCGCAGAAGGAGTGACGTTGTCACTCACTCAGTTGGGCAAACTCAAACGGGCAGAAACGGCGCATCTCAGCGCTTACAGACGTGTTTCTCTTCGTTCTCTCTCATTCTCTCTGTTCTTTCCTCCCTCTCTTTCAGTTCAGTTCAAGGGCGCTGGATACTGGAATGACTAAATCATGTACAGTGTTGCCAAGGCATATAAGCTAAGCATACTATGTGGAGATAATGACGATAATAATGATACAAATCATAATAAATTAAAAAGAATATTTATAATAATCAAATAGTCAATACGTTAAAAACATAAGCAGACAAACAAGATTTTTTTGTTTAATTATCTCTCCGGCTGCTGCAGCTCTGTCGGCGTCCGGTTTCCAGCCCCGCCTACTTTCCAGAATCGACCAATCAGGCGGTACCGAAAGAGTGACGTTGTGGCTTATTCTGTATGACAACTAGAGTGGAAAGTGCAACTAATAGATTTTGGTCTAATTTATGTAGTCACATTTTTACCCTGTCAAAGGTATTTACTCCTTTAATCACTGTGTGTGTGTGTGTGTGTGTGTGTGTGTATGTGTGTGTGTAATTTGGAATCCGTATAAGTTAATCTGTATAAATATAATTAGATTCTATCTTCCTTGTTTCACTTTATCTTAGCTTGTAAAAAATGATTTGAATGTATTGCATGTATGTTTTGTTTAAATGCTGTCTTATGATACGCTGTTCTGACGTTGACTGTATATTTGTATGATTTTATTTGTTCTATCTAAGTGGAAAGGGCAAAGCCCAAGTAAAGGATGTAATTTGTTATTATAAAACCAAAACCAGATCTTTTTAAATTACTGTGAAAATGTTAAATTGTGAATCCCTCATCCATTTTTAGTCACAAAGAGATATTGTACCCAATTATTTTTTAAATATAATTTGGATATCTTATGAAGAGCTTCAGAATGATTAACAACCAACAGAATCAAACAAATTTAAAACATTATGATGAGACTTTTTTCCACAGAGTAGCACTGATCAAAGTGTTGTATGTTCCTTATATCAGATCAAAAACCCATCAGCTCAAAAAATCTCCTGAAGTACTAAGTAACTTAGTAAAGAAATACTGTGGAAAGTCTTAATGTCTATCATCATAAGAAATGAAGTTTTTTTTAGAATCTATCTATCTTTTTGGCATCCTTTTGGTCTAAAACTAAATGGCAAAGCTCCAAAGTGAGAAGTGTGAGGTACAGCAAGGCAGTCCAAGTGCTGAACTGACAGAACAGAACCCAAAAAGGAATTAGTCATTCAATATGAAGGCCTAAAACAGAGCTGAGTAAAGATACTTGAGTGTACTTGAGTTGAAGAGAACATATGAACATACTAAAAAGATGCTGAAACACTGGTTCATACTATTATCACTTCTCAACTTCAATACTGTAGCTCTATTTTTACTGGTCTCACTGCAGATACCTTAAATAGACATGGATATAGCGATAATATCCTGTAGAGCATATCACTTACACCAGTAACTCTTACACCAGTTACATTGGCTACCCATTACTTCATGTATTCTATACAAGATACTTCTCATTTTTTTAAGGAGCTACATGGACTAGCCCCAACATATTTAGCTCAGCTTTATCATTTGTACATCCCTTCGCGCAAACTCAGGTCTTCTTGCACTAATCTGTTGGTTTTATCCCCAAACTAGACTGTCTTTTTGGGGTAGCAGGTCCTTTAGTTCTATGGCCTAAGCTAAGCTTTGGAACTCCTTTCCCCAGCACATTTGTGACTGCTCATCCATTTCCACTTTTAAAACTGACTCAAAAACTATGGGATGACCAGCTAAACCAGAACCAGACTAGCCTGCCTGCTTGCTGGTCTGTGCTGTGAGTACTGCCCACCTATACCCAGAGCAACAAATTAACCATAGGTTTATACAAAACACAGGCCTGGAAGATGGACAGCCATGCAAATTCTCATAATCCTAATAGCTTCACAAGAAGGAAACACAGCTAGGTTTATTTTATAATAAAACTATTAAGGGAAGTATGCAAACAAGCTCAGAACTATAGAAAGTTCAATAAAATGAGAATTTGGAGTTGTGAAAAAGACATTGTTGTATTAAAGGATTTTAGAATAAACAACTTACACTACCTGTTATTACACTACTTTTACTGCTGACATACACTACAGTTACTTTGTGGATATGGTTGTATTTATGATATGTTTGTATTTTATAAACCAAATGCAACAGTGATGTATACTAGCGCGAGGATGCTGGAAGGCTTGTTGACTTTCTCCACCTAGTGGTCATATAGGCACTCTACTTTCAGTGATTTTCTCATTTGGATGGAAAAAGACAAAATACATAATAACCATGTAAAAATAATCATTTGTAGAGCCTAACAAACCTCATTTCTTATGTTGATAGATGCCGTGGAGTTCCACTGCAGTTCTATAGGTAATCCGAAAAAAGAATATGACCAATTCACCACATGTGGCATGTGGAGAACCTGCACATCACATGAGTCTGTCCCGAAAGCACATGTTTAAACCAAGCATCATCGAGGTCTATTGCCCTTCAGGTCTGCACACTGCTGACATCACTAAAGTGTGGATTTTAAGGCCAATTATAAAGCGTAGGACAGTATTTGGGACAGAGCTTTATAAGGCAATAAACAGGCTCGTATCTCTGCAGTGTTTTGAAGTATATTTGATATATGGGTGATTAACTGGGATTAATAAAAGTCAAAACAGTACCATGACCATGAATACCTTGCTTGCTTATACTCTTTTTTTTTCAACATTGGAATCACAGACATCACATTTGTTTAGTCTGATTAGGCTGCTGGTCTTCAACTTCTATATTAATGTTATATTTTATTTTAATAGGTATTAATATTAATATTATAAAATTAATATTAGCAGGTGCTGATGTATATGCGCTATGTAGCCTGAAGTATGTGAATCCCTGACCGTTGCACATAGATGAGCTTTTTAGTCATCCCATTCCAAAACTATGAGTTTTAATATGGAGTTGCCCCCTCTTTGTGGCTATAACAGCCTCCACTCTACTGGGAAGCTTTCCATAAGATTTTAGAGTGTGTCTGTGGGATTTTCTGTTCATTCAGCCAAAAGATCATTTGTGAGGTCAGACACAAAAAGGCCTGACTCACAATCAATGTTGTACTTTATCCCAAAGGTATTCAGTGGGGTTAAGGTCAGGGCTCTATTCAGGCCACTGGAGATCCTTCACACCAAACTCCTCATATCATGTCTTTATAGACCTTGCTTTGTGCACAGGAGCACAGTCATACTGAAACAGGAAAGGGCCTTCACCAAAATGCCATAAAGTTGGAAGTACATGATTGTTTTAAATGTCTTTGTATGCTGTAGTATTAACATTACCCCTCACTGGAGCTAAGGGGTCGAACCCAAACCACAAAAAAACTCAGATTCAACCATCAGACTGCCAAATAGTAAAGTGTGATTTATCACTCCAGAGAACACGTTTCTTCTGCTCCAGAGACCAGGGGCAGCATGCTTTACTCCACTCCAGCCAACCCCTGGCATTGCACATAGTGATCTTAGGCTTGTGTGCAGCAGCCCCCCCCCCTGACAGAAACCCTTTTCATGAAGCTCCTGATGCACAGTTCTTGGCAGTTTGGAACCCTGTAGTAGGTGATGGAACAGAGGATTTTTACGCACTTTTGGCCCCTCTGCTCCGCGACTTTACATGGTTTACTGCTTTGTGGCTGAGCTGGTGTTGCTCCTAGATGCTTCTATTTCACAATAAAACCACTTACATTTGACCGGGGCAGATCTAGCAAGGCAGAAATTGCATAAACTGACTTGTGGCAAACACAACATCCTCTGACAGCACTATGTTTAAAATCACTAAGTTCTTCAGCATGACCCATTCTACTGCCAATGTCTCTCTGTGGAGAGTGCAAGGCTATATACTTTGATTTTATAAACCTGTTAGCAATGGGTGTAGCTGAAACACCTGAACTCAGTAATTAGGAGGGACGTCCACATACTTTTGGCCATACAGTGTAGGTTTAAAAGCATGGAAAGGCTGTAGAGGATATGGTATTAGGAGGGCAGTTTAAGATGCAGGTTTCTGGATGTTTTACCATTTCACCCACCTTCTCTTAATAGGGAAATGGTAAATGCATTATCTATTCTTTCAGATGTGTCACTCTGTATCTTTTCATAAGCGTGCATGAAATGTGGGTTACTTGGGTCATGTGGCACAATGTGTTGTATGTCATTAGAGTGTGTAATATATTTTAGTGCATCTGTGCATGATACACTCATAACAACACCAGTCAGACAACCATGATACTACACTGTTAGTGTTACTACAGCGCTGAGAATGGTGCACCACCTAAATAATACCTGGTCAGCGGTGGTCATATGGTGGTCTACTTCCAATAACGGACAGGTTAGCAGTGGGGTTTTTAATTGTGCAGCAACAGATGGGCTGCAGTCTGTAATCATATAGACAAGGTGCACTTACATGGTAGCAGTTTCCAAAGAAGTGGCCAATGAGATTACGAAGTGGAAAGTCAAAGGAAAATAAGAGAAAACACAGAAGTTGTGTATTAAAAGATACACAGAAAATGGGACTCCTAACAATCACGTAAGACCTGGTAAACCACCAAATCTGTCCCTGTCAGATAAACAGAACTTAAAGACAGAATTTTTGTCTTTGAGAGAGAGCAGAACATCGAGCTCCACTCTTGCTTCAGATCTGAATAAATCCACAGGTGTTTCTGTCCATCCTTCCACTGTGAGAAGACAACTCAACACTATGAGTCTGAAAGGATGTGTAGCTGTCAAGAAGGTCTTACTGAGAAAATAAAATCGACAAAAAAAGAAGAACATCTATAAATCAAACAAAGAGGCTGCTGGTGTTGTCAAAACAATAGACCACCTCAGAGTCCAAACCTCAATGTCTTTGGAATTACTTGATTTTTGAGAAGCACAAAATGCAACCAACTACTAAGACTGAAGGTGTGGAAAAACATTCCTGCCCGTTTCTGAAAAACTGAAAGCAAGACTGCTGAAAAGTGTGGAAGCTGTTATAAAGGTAAAGAGTAGACACACTAGATACTGAAAAAAAGATATTATATTTAGTTGTTAAGGCTCCTGTGTGATTTTTGAGAAGTATGTCTCTGTAGTCTACAGAGGAACTCTTAGAAGAATCTCACATCCAGCATCTCCCTCAGTTCACTCTCTTTTTAGAAGCTCTCCATCTACACTGACACTGACCCAAACACATCTCTCACTCTCTCTCTGACAGGCACCATCATCATTACCAAATAAAGCACTAACATTCCATCTCCTCTCTCTCTCTCTCTCTCTCTCTCTCTCTCTCTCTTCCTCTCTCACTCTGTCTCTTTTTTTTTAAAGTATGTATGTGTGTGTTTATATGTATATGTACAGTCGTGTGTATGGACGAGAAAGCTGCAAATGAATTGCCCTTTTTGGGACTAATAAAGTATTCTGAACTGAACTGAACTAAACTGAACTGAACTTTCTCTCCCTCTCAATGATAATTATACCATGCAAATAAGTCATAGTCATGTAGAGATAATGACTTACTGGTTCTCATCAGTTCATCCATTTGTCAGACAGACAACTAGCCATTGGGTGTCGTACAGTTCACAGTGCTGAAATACAGCACTAAATGTAGATTACTAGCTTCCTGATTTGTCTTCAAAACACCTAAATAGTTTACTGTAAAGTGCTACTTTACAGTTAAATATAACAAGATATGTCCAGATGGCCACTTCTAGGCTTAGTCCTTTAAGGGTTAAACGTTCTATGAGTGATCCCATAGAGAAACTACTTTTGGTTCCCTGAAGAACCAAACCTGCATGAAGAGTGGGTGAGGGTGTGAAGAACCTTTCAAAGTTTTAAAGAACTTTCACATACCGTAAATGTTCTGTACCAATTTAGGCTTCTTCCTAACACATTTACTCTATGTGGAGGTTCTTTAAACTTTTTTAAAAAATCTTTATATCTCATTTACAAAAATGGTCCTTTAAAGAACCACCCAAAGAAAAGTTCCTTAGAGGACCAAAAGTGGTCCCTCTACACCCAAAAAAGGGGGTTCTTTGCTGGTTCACAAGCAGTGATTATATTCAGAATCAGGTCAACTCAGAAAACCACTTGAATGCTTAAATGTTTTTACATGGTTAAATGGTTCTTTACCATGATTGAGTATCGGTTGTACAACTAGGGCAAATTTATATAAAAAGGAAAAAAGGTTCTTAACTCATAACAGTAGTTAATAAAACAATATTTTGGACCATTTCTATTTTTTTTTAAATTGTGTTAAAAAGAAAAAAAAAAGACAGAAATTGGAGACAGAAGGTTTTGCTCCAACAGCACCTATATATTTTTTAAAAAACATTTTGAAAAATGTAAACAAGTAAGATAAATCTTACCAAAATGGCTGTAATTCAAAACACATTAGTAAACGCAAACACGTAAAGATGAAGTGTGAAAAGATATGGCAATTAAAAATGCAATGATGATTCTGTAGAAAATTAATTACTGTAGAAAACAGTTTCTTCCCTTTAATCCAATAAACTCAAAAAAATAATTAGACTAATAAAAAAATAAAATTGCACCAGAGTGACTGAAATTTAACAACCAATCAGTGAAAGGAAGCACAAAACAGTAAAGAAGTCACTATAAATGTAATGATAATTATGTAGTAAATGAGTTACTCTTATCAATTTACAGATCAGTTTCTAAATCTAATCCAGCCAAACTGATGCCACATTAACTGCAGCACTAACAGAGCGTCTTCTCTCTGATTGACCAGACCATCCGGCCCCCAGCCAATCAGAAACAGTGAGGTATGCCACCCGGAGTGTGGCGTGTTTTAAAAGAGTGAGTGTACAAGAGGTAACCACTGCTGAGCTTCAGCTCCAGAGTGAGAGGCTACTACAGGAGTGACCACACAGCTCAACTCTACAGCAGACACCATGAGCACTCAGTTCAGCAAAGGACCCACCTTCGGACTGTCCGCTGACGTCAGGAATAAGGTAAGAGAAGTGTGTATCTGAGTGTGCGGCTGAGAGGGACAGAAAGAGAGTTCCTCTTCATTCGACTTTCTTCTGAAATTTAAAAAAGGGAGCTTGTCCCCCTTTGCTGCAGTAAAAGCCTCTACTCTTCTGGGAAGGCTTTACACTAGATGTTGGAACATTGCTGTGAGCATTTGATTGCATCCAGCCACAAGAACATGAGTGAGATTGGGTACTGATGTTGTATGATTAGATCTGGATCACTCCAACTCATCCCAGAGGTATTGGATGAAGGTCCATCACTTCAGAGAATGCAATTTCATCACTCCATAGCCCAATGTCAGGGAGCTTCATAATCCTCTAGCTGACATTTGGAATTGGACATGGTTAAAATGTGCAGCTGCCCCAGAGTTTCCCATTCTATTGGCAATGCTATTCTTTGGAGATTACTTTAGCTGTGAGTGCGAAGTTGATTGCCTGTGTCAGCAATGGGTGTACCTTAACAGGTCAAAAAACTGGGGGGTCCTTAAGGACTGGACTGGCAATAATATTCTTAAAAGTCAACAAAATTCATTCAGAATGAGTCTGAAACTGATTATTTATATGTGGTAAATTTTTGTTTAGTTTAGTGAGGAGATTAGACATTCTAACAAGCCCTCAGCCAATATACTGACAATATTTAAATGTAGCAATGGTGCTTTCACAGCCATGAGCTGACACATGTCCTTTTAAAAGTAACAAACAGATCATTGCTCTGAGAGCTTCTGCTAGCAGTAGTAGTGGAATTTGTGGGTCCTCTGGCAGCCAGAGAATCCTTACCTTTTTTACCCCAAATACCCTGACAACAATGCTTCCAGGATGCCGTCTTTGCGATAGCCACCCTCATACACCTAGCTAGAAATTAACAATTTGTGACAGCTGATTATTGTACATTATATCTATCCAAAATTATCCTGATCCCTCTTCTAATTCGATTGAATTCAGCCACTTTAAGGTGCACCCGCTGCTGACTCAGGCATTCAACTGTGCACACACTGTTTGTATCTCCATAGAAAAGCATCACCATTAGTATGGGATGCCCAATGCCAAGCGTGAGCTAGAGGTTTATAAAGCCCCCCAGCATTGGTGAAGCAGTGGAACTGCGTTCTTTAGAATGATGGAGCTCCATCAAATACCTCTGGAATGAGTTAGGGTGGTGTTCGTAGTCCAGAACTAATCATCAAACATCAGTACCTGACACAGAATATACTGCTCATGGCCTGTACTCCTCTTCTTCTCTCTGATCTTTGACCCTTCGATCATAGCTGGTGCAGAAATATGACCCCCAGATGGAGGACGCCCTGCGCCAGTGGATCCAGGAGGTCACCGGCCAGGGTCATCCCTAGCAACTTCATGGAGGGACTCAAGGATGGAGTCATCCTCTGCGAGTGAGTGACCGTAGGCTATGTCCCAATTTGTGCTACATATAGTGGCCAGCACCTCTGTGCTTGCTTGACTGAATGCACTGTATGCAAGCAGAAATGCGCAACTATCTCTATACTTTCTGTGTCTCTATACTTTATCTGTTATAAAATAAACTGTGAAATGGATCTTCGATTATCATTAAAGCTTGAGCAAAACTGTACAGTTCCCTCCTAAGCCTGCATGTAGTCTGGTGTCTGAAGTTTGCTTTAGTTTAGCAAGTAAAGAAAACTTATAGTTGTCAGTCCAGCATTTTGCTTATTGTAATGCCAGAATCATCACACAATCAAACCACCTCAAGCTGAAAGACTTGTTTACGGGGTTTCTGACAGTATGATATACTAGTTTTAAAAAGAATCGGGTTTCATAATGACTGTTGCTCATTTTAGCTATGAAATATACTTGCTTAAATAAACATTTTTATAGATGACAACATAAGCTAGCCATTATGAGATTACTTAACAACTTGCCTTTGTTTGAGGGAAGCAGCGCACACAATGCTAACTGGTGAGTAGAGCCTCCATTAATTGTTAGCTACATTAGCCTCATAGCTCCAGTGCAAAACTAAAGAAGCAAACTTTAGACACCAAATATGTCTTAGCTGATCAACTGTTTGGGGTAAAGGGGAAAACTATGTACGTTTTTTAAACAAACATTGCTATATATGACAACACAATTTTAAGGCTGGGCTGCAAAAATACTATGCTATTGGAAAACTTGCTAATGTAACTGGAATATGAGTGCATTTGTAGGCCAGCCTGTCCTTCTTGGACCTCTCCATAGCTGTTTTTTTAGAGAATGGAGCTCAATTCTGCTTTTATGGTCCTGTTTCTGCTAGGCTGATCAACAAACTTCAGCCAGGATCAGTACCGAGGATCAACCAGCCGGCCCTCAACTGGCATAAGGTACACAGCTCAGTCTGTGGGGGAATTTATTCCATCTATATATCTCTCAGGACTGGTGTATTTATTATATAGACGGATCTGTCTTGACTAAGTATAGGTTCAGAATTTATTCCATCTATATATCTCTCAGGACTGGTGTATTTATTATATAGATGGATCTGTCTTGACTAAGTATAGGTTCAGAATGGTTATGTTCAAGTCCTTCCTTTTAGCCAATAAAGGAAAACCCTCATAGCCATCTCTTTGACAAACACATGCCAAACATATGGCCTTAAACACAAAAATGTAAGACATGGATGACATTACGTGAGAGGTATGTGTTAGCACTGCCCAAGGCAATAAAATGTAATGGATGTGGACAAAATTGAGATTTGGTCGGATTAAATGGGTTTGGCTCCTTTTGCCAGACATTACAGGTAGATTCTTACTCATTGATTCTCTCTGTTTGGATTCTACAGTGCTTATTTCAACCCAAACTTCAACACATTTACATTCCAAGTCACTGTTTGACTTATCTCTCTATGTATGCATGTGGGCCCTGGAGAGAAATTTGCTGACTTAATGCACAAATAGTTACACAAGTTAAAACAACATCCAATCAAGACTGCAAGATTCATTAATAAGAAACATCACACTTGGTCAAATAATGGATTAAATTACCTCCTTTGCTCTCAGTCTGCTTGAATATGTTTAAACTACAGCCCTGCTAAGTTAGATTGACTGGTAATGTTGCTGATTAGCCACCAAATCTTCAAAACCATTCAAAGCATTTGTAAGAGAAACAAAATGCAGGACGTTAAAAACATCTCAAAGCAGTGCACTCATTTATACAAGCTTTCAAAAGTGCTCTACTATTCTGCACTAAGTAAATGACCCTAACATTGTCCTATCCATCAGTCTCCCTCTCTCTCTTTCAATCACGACACCTCTCCCTCCCTCCTGTGTCCCTGTGTCTTAGTTGGAGAACATCACAAGCTTTATTCGAGCCATTAGCGACTATGGGCTGAAGCCACATGACATCTTTGAGGCCAATGACTTGTTTGAGGATATGAATCACACCCAGGTGCAGTGTACCCTCATCGCACTCGCTGGAATGGTGAGTTTGACCTTTCAGAAAAGTTATTCCTAATAAAGTCTTCACCTTGACTGTAAAAGAAGCTGCCCTATTGATCTCAAATAAGTTGCTTGAAAAAAAGCAACTATTAACTGTAATTACTGTGAATATTGATAGCCAGTTAGGAGGCAGGACTGATAATGAAATTGGCCTTTCAGACTGCAGGCTTGACAATTTAACAAGCCTATGGACTGACTGATTTAGCCAAACAGAGTGCAGGACTGATAACACAGCTCCCCAACAAGATTTCAGGATTGATAATTCAACCAGCCGATCAGAGATCCCGAAGAAAATTCAACTACCCAATGACAGCCCAAGAGCGAAAAGTCAACCGCCCAATCACAGCTTAAGAACGAAAATTCAACTACCCATTCATAGCCCAAGAACAAAAATTCAACTACCCATTCACAGCTCAGGTCTTGAATCGATTCATCCAATCAGATTGCAGGACAGATAATTCAACTCTCCAACCAGACTGCTAGACTGATAACTCAACTAGCTCTTTAGAGATCATGAAGGAAAATACAACCACCCAATCACAGCTCAAGAAGGAACATTTAACTATCCAATCACACCTCAGGACAGAAAAATCAACTACTTAATCACATTTCAGGACCAATGATTCAATTATCCAATCAGATTGTTTGATTTGCTTACAATCTTCCGACTCAGGTTGTGTGCACACCTCCTGCTATAATTCTCAGTACATTTTTGAATGCTTTGTTTTCCTCACAGGCGAAGACCAAAGGCTTGTACACTAAATATGACATCGGGGTGAAATATACCTCCAAGAAGCAGAGGAGGTTCACCCCCGAGAAACTGAAAGAGGGAGACAGCATCATCTGTCAACAGGTAAGTGGTCAGGGGTGAACCTGTCCTGTCCAGGGTATCCAAAAAGCTTCATAGCATACGGAGTCAGGTCGGTCTGGGTCCTGCATGTTCTGTGTGAGCTACTTAATAATGTGCATATTCCTTCAATCAGGTAAAATGAGTTCACTTAATTTGTTCACATACTCTTTGATATCAGGACTGCACACAATTTTATTTCACTTCACATCGTTTAAGGCACATGTCAGGCTCCAGTCCTTGGAGGCCAAAAGAATGCAGACTTCAGCACACTGCCTCATTAAAAACAACTGATTCAGCTAATCAGCTAATTAACAAGGCCTTCATGAACTGAATTCAAAGCCTCAGATGAGGGTAAACGCTAATCTCCACGGCACTTTGGCCTGGAAGTTCCCCAGTTTGACATGCCTGGTTTAAGGAATGAATTAGGTTTATTAGGTAGAGCGGAATTAGAGATATATATGTTAATGTATTTGAGAAGTATACTATGCTTAAAAATCTATAGTAGAAGATTTCATTCTGGTTAATCCAACAAATCATTTGAAATGAACATGGAAATTTAATGGGCTCATAATCAAAAGGCCACATGACAAGCGCTTCCAAGTTGAAGGACATATTAATCAGTAACTTCTTCATGTTCAGATGGGCTCCAACAAGTACGCCAGTCAGAAGGGCATGACTTCTTATGGCACAAGACGGCACATTTATGACCCCAAGATGGGCATGGAGAAGCCTGTGGACCGCAACAGCATCCACCTCCAGATGGGCACCAATAAATGTGCCAGCATGGTGAGAACATAGAACCACCAGTACCTCCAAAATCAGACAGAAACAAGTCCTTTGTCATATTAAGCATAATGCATATTTTTAAAGGAAAACACTACAAAGACAACATATCAAATGTTGAAACTGAGAAATTTTATTGTTTTTTTGAAAAATATATGCCCATTTTAAATTTGATGCCAACAACACATTCAAAAGAGCTGGGACAGGGTCATGTTTACCACTGTGTTTCATCACCTCTTCTTTTAACAACACTCTGTAAGTGTTTGAGAACTGAGGAGACACCGCTGTAGTTTTTAAAGTAAAATGTTTTCCAGTTCTTGTTGATATAGGATTTCAGCTGCTCAACAGTTCAGGGGCTCATTTGTCGTATTTTTCATTTCATAATGCGCCAAATGTTTTCAGTGGTGGCAGGTCTGGACTGCAGGCAGGACAATTTAGCACCAGGACTCTTTTAATATGGAGCAATGCTGTTGTAATACATGCAGAATATGGTTTGGCATTGTCTTGCTGAAATAAGCAAGGCCTGCCCTGCAAAAGACGTTGTCTGGATGGCAGCATACGTCACCAAAACTTATATATCGTTCAGCATTAATGGTGCCTTCACAGATGTGCCTGTCACCCATGCTCAGCCTCTCTGGGATGCTGTTTTTATACCCAGTCATGCTACTGACCTGTTGCCAATTAACCACCACGTGTTTTTTAGCATTACACACATTTACCAGCCTTTTGTTGCCCCCGTCCCAACCTGGACAGTTAAACAATAAAATCAGTTTTAGCATTTGATAATGCTATTTGTCTTTGTACTATTTTCAATTAAATATAGGGTTTAAATGATTTGCACATCATTGCATTTTGTTTTTATTTACAATTTCCACAGTGTTCCAACTTTTTTGGTAATGGGGTTGCAAACATTTTCTGTTGTAATTAATTGTATCTAAATCATTTTGGACAATTTGTATTGGTTCATTCATCATGATATTTTCATACAATGGAAAAAGCAGTTGTTTTCAAATGACTAAGAAGATTTGATATGACAGCAATGATATATAAAATAGTTATTATAAAGACTACATATTTATTTTGAACGATATACATTATAACTGAAACTAAGTCTATTAGTGTTGTTGATTCATTTTCTATCAAATGCAGCCAAAGCAGCATTATTCCCTTCTCCTAATAATACTTTCAGTTTCTGATTTTTTTTTGTATTTAGCAATGTGTGTTTTAGATATGTCTGGCATTAAATTCCAGAAACCATGTATGATTATAGTCTTTTTAAAAAGCGCCAGGGGAAGTAAATCTCCCTGACAATGCCAGGACAATACATATTTACATAGTTATAATCTAGACAGTAAACAGTAGCTGTGCTGGTGATAATTTCATATTTATTTGCTTTTTATTGTTATATAAAAATACAACAGGTTTACTAATTATATTCAGTGAATACAGCAGTCTAAAGTGATTTAAAGTGAAGCTTTATTACAGCATATTCTGTGTACCTTCGTATCCTTCACGGTAAAAGACAAGGTGCTCTCGCTCTCCCTCTCTCTTTCTGGTCAGTCTGGTATGCCGGCCCTGGGCACAGTGAGGCAGGTGACTGAGAAGAACATGAGTGTGGAGCCAATGGACACCACCACTGTGTCCCTGCAAATGGGAACCAATAAAGTCCCCTCTCAGAGCGGCTTGACCCCAATGGGCGGCTCCCGCCTAGTCTACGACCGCAAATACTGCAGCCAGCGCGGCGAACAAGAGGCCTACGATGGATTCCAATAGAGCCCTTCCTTAAACCCTCAAAGTACACAAGCTATTTCAACTGCTTTTGGGTATAACTGACCTTTCACACTGATCTAGGTCCAGTTCTCTCTACTCAAATTGGAAACATCTGACTGTGGATCAGCTTTGGTAGTTTCTGTTTTTTTTAAATGTGACAGTTTGGCAAAAATTATAAAAAAATATAATAATAAAAAAACTATGTTGCCCTTATTCCAAATGTAGCCAGTCAGTTTGGTGTCTGTAGTTTACTTCTTTAATTTTGTACTCAGCTACGAGCTTAATGTAGCTAACAAGTAATGGAAGCAGTCACTGCTTTAGCAGTTGTGCTAACTGCATGTTTACAGACTACAGTAAGCCATTCAATGTTAGAAACCACGTAAAGAAGTATATTTGAGAATACTTAACAACTCAACATGGTTTTAGGCAGGCTTGAGATTATTTAGGCAGGCTGTTTGTTTACTTTTAGGCTAAGCTTCCACTACTTGTTAGGTACATTAGCCTCGTAGCTCCAGTGCAAAACTAAAGAAGCGAACTTCAGACACACCAATCATGTCTTGGCTGATTGACCATATTTAGGGAAAGGGGGAAAAACTGTCAATGACATTTCTGGCCAGCCCATCACTTAAATTAATACAGACACTGCCTAAACTGGTCTTTGGTCAGCAGAAGACTACAAACTTCTATCTTGTCCAGTTGAAGGTGCCTTGTTTACAGTGATATAGGACGAGCTCAATCTATTTAATTCCTTATTTCAAACAGTAATGAGACCCAGACACCCAGTTTTCTTAGATCAGTGTGAAAAGCCAACTTCTACCAACACCAGGCTTATTTGAGCTCTAGCAGAATTGACAGAATGTGATGGGCTGAGCTGCTGTTTTATGGAAGAGTCACTGTTAGCATTTCTGGTTTTGCATGTGCTGGTAATATAAACATGTGCTATCGGTTTTGGTGAGTATATTTGATGATTCCTCACAGTTAAACCAAAGAGGCCCACTAAGCTGAAGGCACTTATGTTGTCACTATGCAGTAAAATGTGGCTAATAGATAATAAACCTTTAAAAGTCCCAGATTTAGCTTTATCCGCCTCGTCCAAATCTCTCTTTTTTAATTAGTTTAATACAAATCACCAGTATTTACAGCACATTTACACATTTTATTTGTCACAGATAGCAAAAGTGAAGCTGAATATTTATTCTATCTTAGCCTGATTTTTACACATTGACAGTGTCAATAAAACTTAGTGCCTGCTGCTGACCCTATGCTGTCCAGTGCTTAAAATCTTCCTGCAGCATGAAATTGGAAAGAAACGATCTTCATTGAATGTTTCAAAGTAGCACATTCCACAAAAAATGTCTTTAATGTGATGCAATATTAAAGTGTCTTTTTACGTGCAAACAATGCATTCAAGAATAATAAACACAATTCAAACTGACAGAGTGTTTGATCTCTTATTCTGATGCACCAAGCTGCACTATGCTATTTTGACTATATTAAAGGGCCGATATAATGGAATAACAAAATTTCCACACTTTTAAATAAAAGAGTTTGATGTGGTATGTAAACATTGTTAAATTTCTGTATACATTTTCTGTATAATTTAATGGTTAATACACAAATGAAGTCATTCAGGGTGGTTTGATGTAAATGCTCTATTCTGGAGAATCAGAATTGTTCACAGTGGTGGTGACAGAAATCAGACGTCTGAAGAGTTTAATGTCCTTAAAAGCTCCTATTACATGAAGTGGTTATGAGTATGCTGCCCTAAGGTCTGAGACAGTGTGTTACAATAGTTTTGAGTAGGTTTTGGCCTAAAATGTATTTTTTAAGACATTCATGGCGGAGGGATGCATTTAGGGTGTTTCATGGCAAAATAGTCTCCATGGAAAAGTATTGTTTTCAGATTTGACACTGTTTTACCATTATCAACATTACATATGAAAACATTTGGAAGACACATGTTGATTCACTGGTGGTTTAGGGATCATACACACACACACACACACACACACTTTCTAAACCGCTTATCCTTCTGGGTCGCGGGAGGAGCCTATTCCAGCGGTCATTGGGCAGAAGGCAGGAAACATCCTGGACAGGTCGCCAGTCCATCGCAGAGCAGACAGACAGACATATACATTCACACCCACACTCACACCTAGGGGCAATTTAGCATGTCCAATTGGCCTGACTGCATGTCTTTGGACTGTGGGAGGAAACCGGAGCACCCGGAGGAAACCCAAGCAGACACGGGGAGAACATGCAAACTCCACACAGGAAGGACCTCGGTCACCCGGCCGGGAACTGAACCAAGGCCCTTTATGCTGCGAGGTGACATCACAACCCCTAGTTCAGTAGAGTCAGTACATTTATCTACAATTTCCCATCAAAGCACATTTTTATTTCAATGCATAAATCATGTCACAAAAACCAATGCATTAAAAACATCTGCCAATTCAGCCTACAGCAGTTTAACTCTGCCTATTTATGCTGAAGTTATAAGGAGTGTTTCAGTGCTTTATGTACGAGGCACAACACAAGACAGCCAATCAGAACGGATGTAATCTGCATGTATTAGTCTTACAGTAAAGACAATCTGTTTAATTCTAAGCAAAATGGTCACGGCCATGTAAAGCTGAAAAATTAAGACTGATTTGGTTAATAAAATCAAACAAACGCCATGAGTGGACCTCAGGGGAAACAATAAAATATGAGACAATTGTAGAATACATACTTACATACATCATCTAAACCGCTTATCATCCTGGGTCGCGGTGGGGTGCTGGAGCCTATCCCAGCTGTCATTGGGCGGAAGGCAGGATACACCCTGGACAGGTCGCCAGTCCTTCGCAGGGCAGACAGACAGACATACACAGTCACACACTCACTCACACCTAGGGGCAATTTAACATTTCTAACTGGCCTGACTGCATGTCAGTGGGACCGTGGGAGGAAACCGGAGTGCCCGGAGGAAACTGTAGAATATGAGCCCTTTAATGTTTATAGGTTGTTTGCACTGAGCAAAATGAACAAAAGATATTGGGTTTTGTGTAATGAGGTTGTAAGCACACTTTATAAGAAGTGCAGCTTCTACAGCAATGTGAATTTTAACTGCTTCATTCTACATAATGTTCAGTTCTACCATTGAGCGTTCCTACTGCGCATGCTCATAGTCGGAGGTTGGCTCTCAAGGCTCCTACTCCCTACAAAGGGCACTGCATAGGTCATGAAACTATGGCTTCTACCCCCACATAGTGTTCTAAATGTGAGACAGAGGGTCGTGCAGTTAATGCTGAATATAAATGACTTTCTATTCAACACATAAAGCACCATTTAGGTGCAGAAGCCATTATTTCATGACCTAGCGCACTACGTAGGGAGAAAGGAGCCATTTGAGATCCAGCCTCAGATTTTCTAACGTTTTGTTGTGTTTTTAATGCTAATACAGCCCAACTTCAAGTGCATTAAACAGACTTTAATGTTAATATTATTACTATTGGCTACCAAAGTCTCCTACCGATGTAGTTTCAATGCTCGTAGCATTTTCTGACAAGATTAAAATTAGATTTAAAAAAAAAAAAAAAAAGATTCTACCCATAGCTTTAATATTAACAGTACTTTCTAATGAAGTGTTCTGCCTATAAATATTCGCTACCCTACGAGATTTCGATGAGGTATTACCAAAATATGGGACTTGTACTTTAATTGTGTTTTGATTTTTACAGTTATACAGATCAGCCAAACGTTCTTCTGTTATATTGTATTTGTAGCTACTGTGCTTCTATGGTCGCAAAAAGACTGTTTCATGAAAGAATCGGCTTTAAGCGATTTTTTCGTTACCAGAAGTTTCTCTGTGGTGAAATGAATGGCGAGTCATAATGTTCCGATCGCAACCAGCAGATGGCGCCGTTCTGCACTTCACCCCCATAGATATACATACCTAGATGCTGCGTTGGGTCCAGTCAGGCACGTCAACGGCGCCGCCATTTTAGGGCGGTCAACATCGCTGTTGGACTGCATTTAGTACCATTACAGAGCGGCAGTTAAAGTAAGATACTGTCCAAAATGATACTATTTCAATAATATTGCTCTCGGAAAGCGGGATAGGATTATACAATCGAGCGAACGCAGTGATGTCCGCTCAGATTTGTGTGATGCTTATTGTTTGTGTGATGTTTACGTGTAGATATGGCCGTGTGGTCGGTGAGGCACAGAGAACCTGTTGATGTGATTGTTTTTCCTCTGGTTTTATATTAAGCTTGTTATGCTTGTTATTGTTATGTGTATTAAAATTAGAAATGATTCACACTGATGGATTTGCTGATGTGTGTGAGATTGTGTTTCTACCGGAGTGCTAAACTCGGTTTTTAATGTCAGGTACAGACTGAATACATTTCTGCTGGTCCGAACGGCTAATTAGCAGGATCAGTTGTTAAAGAGATAAAAACTACCGAGAGCGCCTAGATTAATCTACGTCTGAGGATTATAACAAAAATTTGGTGAAAATCGATTTAATCCTGAGAGACTCCTCATCTCTCAATACAAGTGAATTTGTTCAGAACCGGATCTTGACCTCTCCAATATGGCGGACACACAGGCGTATCGCCTCAGATAGCAAACAACAGACCACGCAGCGTCTAGGTACGTTTTTCTATGTTCACCCCCAACGCCTCAGTGTCATTTCTTGCCAGTTCCATTAGATGGCGCCACTTAACTTGTCTGTTAGTTGTGTTAGGCCTCTGTAATAAGGGCGGAATCGTTGCCATGCAGGTAAACGCACCGGTGGTTCTGTGTCTGAGTGGATTTGACCTGTAGATTAAGTTCTTATAACCTAAAATATGACATGGTTTCACCGTTTGGACACTCGTTTTGGAAATGGCTCGAGCTAACGGTAACCATCACCAGGCTGAAGTTGTCTTCTTATTCGAATTTTCCCGTTCCACCTTAAATAAATGAACCAGAATGCAACGGCTGCACCATTTAAGGTGGAACGGAAAATTCGAGCAACAAGCCAACTTTAGTTTCGTCCTGCTATTTATAACTTGAACCAAAACAACCTAGAATTAGCAACTAACTCTGACACCAGATTAGCCAAATATGCGCGATTACAGAAGCCAAGAACCACCACTGTAAACAGAGTCGGGTTATCTGACCGGGAAACCTGATCCTGGCAGCTTCTTAGCTCTCTCCTTTTCTCCTTGAGGTACAGCAGTTATTTGGATGTTGGCCAGCAGCTGCTGGCTCGCTTGCCGGATCCTGTCCAGTTCAGTCTTCACTTTGAAGCATCATGTTTTAGTGCCCCTCTTTCTGCTGTGTCAGATGTCTCTGGGAGAGCTGCTGAAATTGCTGGGGCTTGGGGCAGTGGCTCTAACATTAGGAGTGGAGTGGCTGGACTGGCTGGCCCGTCGCCTGTGGCTCCGGAGAGGCCCCCAGGGGCCCCTGAAAGAAGTCCTGTTCTTCCCTTCCCCCATAACCTGCGTGGAGCACCTGTACAGCCCAGCCAGGGCCCTTACGTGGTAAAAAGGCCATTTAGGCACTGGAACATCCCTTTTATTGATCATTGACGGCAAAATCTCCTTGTCCAATAACAAACGCAGTTTTACCAATAATTTACATTCAGTAAATGTCTGGATTGTGCTGGATTTAATTCCAGTTAAGATGTTTTTTGTTGTTGTTCTGAGTCTTTACTTTTGCTTAAAACCGTGTTACTCAGCCCTGGTGCTGGAGGCCCACTGCCCTGCACTTGTTATTGTTTTCTCTGCTCCCAACACACCTTATTCAGCTAATCAGCTCATTAACAGCCCATTTTTGAGTTAAAGTGGTTGTGCTAAACAGGAAAAGCACTACAGTGTGCAGGGCAGTGGGTGTCCAGTACCTGGGTTGAAAAAAAAACACTGGTTTAAAGCCTAAATAAGGTCTGGAAATTTAGAAACTGGAAAAAAGGATAATATAAATAAGGGGTCCGTTCCAGGAGGGCTGGTGTTTCAGCACAGTTTGGTGTTTTACCTACTCATACACACCTGATTACACTTAACTGTTAATTGCCAGGTTTAGTGGGTGTGTTTTGAGCAGGGAAACCTCCAAACTGTGCTGGACACCAGACCTCCAGGACCGGAGTTGTGCACCCCTGATATAGACTTACAATGCATGGATTTTAAAATGTGTTAATTCCCAAAGCCTGCAAAAATTCTCTTTATTTGATGCCCTGATGCCGTACCTCAAACACAAATTACCTCGGGGCTTACCAGTCTGGTGGTCTTCTCCAAGGGGGGGGGCTGAACAGTTGCATGAAATTGCATGCAGTTCCATTTTTTCAGATTTTTAGTTTAACTAGTCATTTTAAGCACATCTTAATCCGCTTCTCTTGTAGGTTTCTTGTTGGTTATGATAAGGACTGGCTTGCGTTTGCTGTCAATGCTAAGTTAACATGTGCATATCCAGACTTTTCATAGATGCAGATAGGTTTATTTTTTGCAGCCAAACAGTTTATGATACGTTGTGGAACAGGTAGGAACAGGTACAGGTTTGTTTTTGATAAAATCAAAATGAAGAAAATAGAAAACTTGATTTGCAGGTAGGCCTGTCACAGTTATCACGTAATCGCCTGATCACAGTTGTGTGAGCTAATAGCAGTTATTTAAGCTGACTGTAGTTATTTTCTGCAGTTGTTAGGTTTCACAATCATTGTCATCGTTTGGGAGCTATTAAGTATCGACTGCTAGGAAGCAAGATAGCTAATCAGCCAACTTTAGGCTTGTACTTTAATAATAATAATAATAATAATAATAATAATAATTAAATGAAACAGTAAGGCCATGTTTGTAAAACCGTTGACAACAAATCAAAAGAAAACGTTAACAGTAATAAAAGAGAAACAGCATTAAATTAGAAAGCTGAATAAAAACAAAATTTAAAATAATAAAATGAATAAAGATTCTAAATAAACACAAAATGAGCAACATTTAAGAAAAAACAACTTATAAAATATTAAACTGAATAAAAATGTTTTCAGCTGTTTTTTTAAACTCGTAAGAGTAGAAGTCTTTGGTGCACAGTAACATTAAGCTGCTTCAGAAGTCTTATTATGCTTCATCTGGGAACATTCAATAAAGCAGCACTCGATGACCTTAAGACCTGATCTGGAACAAAGTCCATCAGGCATTCTGAAAGGCATGAGGGTGTTAATCCACTAAGACCTTTAAAAACTATTAAAACAATCTACCTATCTATCTTGACTCTAAATGAGACAGGCAGCCAGTGGAATGATGGTAAAACTCGTGTACCAGTTTTACCATCAGTGACAAAAGAGACTTAAACTGGTGTACCAGTTTTACCATCAGTGACAAAAGAGACTTAAACTGGTGTACCAGTTTTACCACCAGTGACGAAAGAGACTTAAACGTATCTTGATTACACCCATCAGTCTCTTCCTTCTCAGCCGTTTCTCAGTCCCCACCTGTTGTGGTTTCTTTCGACAGTGCTCGTAAACTCATGACCCTCTAAGTTTACCACAAGGCCATTGCACTCAAATGGCTCACAAAGTCATAAATACTAGTGGTAAACTTGAGTTTACGGTCATGACGTGTTATCAGATTAAATGTTTTGTGCAAATATTGTGTGAGCGTGTGTGTGGGTGTATGGGGGAAATATATATGTATACATATATGTATAGAATTTATTATGTATTATTGATTAATAATGAAATGTCCCAACTGTTAAAATTGTTTAAATTTAACCAACAATTAAATTTACAACAAGTCTGTAATTGTAGAACTACAAAGTGCACCTATATAGTAAGTGGAGCTGATAAAATGGACAATGAGCGTAGAAACAAGGAGGTGGTCATGATGTTATGCCTGATCGGTGTGTATAGCTATATATGTGTAACCATGTATAACCACAGTAGGTCATGTTGTAAAATTTGCATATCTTTACACCTTAGGTCAACCTGAAATCAAATGTCCCTGATCATATTAAGCACAAAACACCGGATCATATCATTTAAAGCCCTCATTTATCATGGAGAGAAAACACTCAGCTAGCTCAGAGACCCTCTCTGATACAGTGATTCACTCAGAAATACATCATGGCCTGTAGAGAAAATGTGTTATGATTTCTGATTCATGTTGATTTTAAACTCTTTGCTCCTCCCACAGCTCCTGTCCCCTCCCCCACAGCCTCGACACCCCCTTCACCCGGCTCCTGGTGCACCTCCTCTCTGCGTCTGTGTCTCTGGACCTGTGTGTTTTCTCCTTTTCCCACATGGAGCTGAGCAGAGCTGTGCTGCTGTTACACAGTCGCGGTGTGGCAGTGCGAGTGCTCACAGACAGAGACTACATGAGCATCAGCGGCTCTCAGATTGGCGCCCTCCGCAGGGCAGGTACAGCACTGCAACAGCAGTTTCTGGCATCTGGTTCACATACACTACCATTCAAAAGTTTGGAATCACTTATGAGTCGATTGTTACTTTATATTTAACTACAGTTACAGTCGTACACTATAAGTGAAACCCCAGTCACATGACATGTCTTTTGGTTTCTAAGTGAAACACGTTAACACATCTACAGAGAACACACACCAATCAGGCATAACATCATGACCACCTCCTTGTTTCTACGCTCATTGTCCATTTTATCAGCTCCACTTACTATATAGGTGCACTTTGTAGTTCTACAATTACAGACTGTAGTTCATCTGTTTCTCTGCATACTTTGTTAGCCCCCTTTTGTACTGTTCTTCAGTGGTCAGGACCCCATGGACCCTCACAGAGCAGGAACTATTTGGGTGGTGGATCATTCTTAGCACTGCAGTAATACTGATATGGTGGTGGTGTGTTCGTGTGTGTTAATTTTCATGATGACCTTTGGGACCTGAGTCACATTATACTAAAACGCTCAAGGCCTTTCCCAGGGGCAATTTAATGCACTGACTGAGTAATTCTGGGCCTCTGATTGGCTGTTTGTTTATTTTTAATTATCATTAAATGAGATTTATTTATTTCCCTTCCACCCATCCACACAAATACACCCATGCTTATCATTATACTCAGTCATCCATATCTGTGACAGTTGATTGACCAGATTCGTTCAAAACGTTAGCTCAAATGCAGACTAGTGGTTGTATTGTACAGGTACTTAGGGTAAAATGTATGTAAGTGGAGCTAAACCAGAAAGCTCTTTGGCAGGACTCCCAAAACTGCATTCGCCTACCTCAATAAAATGATCAAATTTTATGTCACTCTGGATAAGAATGTCTGCCAAATGTCATAAATGTAAATGTGAGTAGGCAAGTCATGTTAGCTGAGATGAAAAAAGACAACTAGCACTGCTAAATTGCCTGACTTCTCAGTGTAAATGTAAAACCTTGACCATCTGTCACATTTCGTGGCCTGGTTTTGGGTTTAAGTTAATGTAGTAATTGAGAGATGATGAGTGTCAGTGCTGGAACTCGCTGACTGGTGTTGGCTCTCTATACAATGTGCTGCAGTGTTCTTCAGATCCATATGACTCAGCACTCTTAAATAACCAGAGTTTCTCCACCCGCTTTACACTGATCTCCCAGCTTACCTCCAAACAGCTTTAGAACATCAGGCATTTTCAGCAGCAGAAATGTATGGACTGCGAAAAGGGCTTAAAGTGCTGAGGCTCATTAGGTTTGGGAATAAACGGTACCTTTCTAAATTGCATCCAATTGCATTTTGGCTTCTGAGTCAGACTAAAAAGGCAGAGGCTGAAGCTCAGACCCTGAAATAGACCTGCAATGAGGAATAATCAAATCTAGCAACCCAAAATCAATCCTATAACTTCTGAAAGGTCAGCTGCAGCTTTTAGTGGCCGGAGTTTCAAATTAAACTGGCCATGGTTGTTAAATCAAATGTACTCTATTTCCCCCATAGTTGATCTGCCAGGGCATATTTAGTGTCTGAAGTTTGCTTCCTTAGTTTTGCACTGGACCTACAAGGCCGGTGTTGATTTTCTAAGTGAAACGTTAACACTTAGAATAGATATGGAACGTAGAGGGCAATTCCAACGATTTTTCTTTCATCAAATAAATTCAAAGATGTGAACAAGGTCATTCAGATTGGTTTGATGTGAAATGCAGAATTTCGCATTAGAATTGTTCACTGTTGTGGTGATAGGAACCAGATGTTAATACCTCTAAAAGTTCCATCACTACAAATTATTACATGAAATGGCTATATAAAAACGAAAACTATTTTAATCTGTTTGCAGGGTTCCTTTTAGGGTATGTTGCCTTGAGGCAACATTGTGCAGCAATACAATGCAATACAAAAAATATAAAAAATAAGACATTTTATTTTCAGTAAAACCATTTTAATATTTTGAAGTAATGTTTCAATTTCTTTCTTTTTCTCTTAAAAAGAAATAACTATTAACACAATGATAAAATGTAAAAAGAACTCAAATAAATTTTAAGTAGTCAGATCTGGCTTTCATTCTGTAAACAAAGCTGATGACAGATTTGACTGAAATGGGCTTCTAGACATTAATATTGTATACACGTTAAATACTAAATAACTTAAACTTCCTAAATAGGCAAAAACACAAATAATTAAATACTTCTAAATGAAAAACTGAATTCTAACTGCTGTAGCTAAAGTACTGAAGTAATGATACTATGTTCCATGATGATAGAAAATCAACAAAACATGGAATTCAACCCAAACCTTTGCACGCAACTTCGGTTAACAAGTAATGGAAGCCAATAAGCACTGTACAAACTGCCTGCTAGAGTCATTTTATACACTTTCCTGAAACCAGATTGTTTTTATATTACTTAAAACAATCACAGCTTTTCTATGAGGATTATCTGAAAATCAGGAAGTTGCATGAAATCCTGAATACTCTATAAACTGATTTAAGATGGCAGCTAACGGTCAGGCTCTTCAGGCACTGCAGTTTTCACACTGTACAATGGGCTCAAATACATTAAAACAACTAAGTCATCATAGGATTACCTTAAACCATGTTGAGTTGTTTAGCAATCTCATTTAGACTTATTTATGTGCTTCCTGACATTGTATGACATACTGTTATCTGTAAACATTACCTAGAAAAGTACATTGCGTAACTAAAAACAGTGGTGGTGAGCCTTGGTGAGCCTTGTAGCTCCAGAAAACCAAAGATGTTTACAGCTTATACAGATGTATCAAACAGTCACTACTACATCAGACAGACCCAGGAGTGCACATAACTTTGATTACAACACTAGGCTGCCTCAGCATGTGCTGTCTTGTACTGCATTTATTATTACAGTAAACAGTGTCATCAGTTCTGCAAGCTGCACCAGGAGCCAGGGAGCCAGATGATTGTTTTCTACAAGCTCTTTAAAACGAGGTGATTTCTGGCACATACAGCTATTAAAATGCATAAAAGTATGTCACAAAAAAAGCAGAAGTAGCAACTCAAAGGTGGAATTTTGTCTGTGCTTCTGCACATTTTTTATGGATAACAGCAGGGGAACCCTCAGGGCTTTGTAGGCCTAGTTTGGTGCAGCCCATCATAAAAATCTGTTCCAACCAGGACTAATCTGATAAACTGAACCAGGGTTCATTTGCAAGGGGACCAAGACCCTCGATTTGTGACGGACCATGGTTGTTTTTCGATGTGTGTCTGAGTACAGGTGGAGTTTTCACTCCAGTAAAAAACAGACTGAATTAAAAAAAAGCTTGACAGGTCTGTACTAGACGTGGTAGGTGTGAAAGCACCCTTAGATACGTCAGTGATTGTGAATACGAACAGTAACCTAACCAGGTTTGTTAGAAATGGAAAACAGAGGCGACAGCTGTATACCAGGGTGCTTTACTGAAAGAGTCGCTGTAAAACTGCTACATACAAGGTCAAACATCTGTTAACATCTGTTAAGAGTTTCAAATAAAACATATGGAATGTCTTTTACAAGCTTCAAAACGTTTGTGTGCACCAGTGTTAGCTTAGGGCTAACATACTAGAAACTGCTTGAGAGCGCTAGCAGAAAGTAACTTTTTTTTTTTTCATTTTTTGACTGAATTTTGAAATTTATGGCCTGAACTGAAGATGTAGATTTAATAGTCATGGTTCGCCGCTGAATAACAGTATGGCATACAGTCATACAGTGTCAGAAAACAGTATTTGAAACGACTCCAGATGGTTTGAGGCAAGTGTGTAATGTTTACAGTTTGCATGATGCTAATTGGTACGCTGTTAGCTTGTGTGTCTTGTTAGCATTGTAACTAACAAGAAACTCAAGCAAGTAAACTTCCAAACGTCTTGGTTGATTGACTACATTTTGTGTTACATGGAAAACCATGTCAATCTTTTGATATCAGACTGGTACAAGAGACTGATGCAACACAATCTATCAATTCTGATTAAGAAGAACAATGTCACACCTGACTACAACAAAAATATCATTCCAACCAGGTTGTTCAGATGTGGACCACATTCGTACAGACATTCTGATGAGTTATCTAAACTGATGATGTCACCTAATGAGGTTTTGAGTATTACTATCCAGTGTCGACCAAAAGAGGATGGGTTCCCCTTTTGAGTCTTGGTTCCTCCCAAGGTTTCTTTCTTTCACTCTTAGGGAGTTTTTCCTGGCCACTGTTGCCATTGGCAACGCTCATGGGGGCTCGGACCTGGATTTTTCTGTAAAGCTGCTTTGTGACAACACCTGTTTTAAAAAGCGCTATATAAATAAGCTTTGACTTTGACTTTGCGAATTAAAGCTTGATTTCTACACACAGCCTAATCTAATCTGTTGTAAGGATGAGGAGATGAGGGGAACTAAACTAAATTAAACTGTGGGTTGCGTTTGAGTAATGTGCTCTTCACCTAGTCCCTCCTTTTCTCTGATAGTCCCTACTGGTAAATACTGTATGTGTAAGATATAGTTGTATGCGAAAGTTTGGGCATCACATTCAAATGACATGTTTTGTTGCTTGTCTACAAGAAAATAACAAATCTTTTATAAAGAACACACTTCTGCACATTTTAATACATACTTACTGTTTTTTTGCTGAATTGAACATATTGGGGAAAACAGTAAAATATGCATGTGGCCTGTGCAAACGTTATGTCAAATTTTATGTTTAATTTTTTTCTAATATGTAAAACGGAGCCAAAAAAAAAAATGTGGACTAAAATATGCAGAGAAATGTCATATTTAAATTTGTTCTCTGTTAACTTATTTTAACTTAGAATAATAGGAAAACGTAATTGGACCGGGGTGTTCAAACGTTTGCATACAATTGTATAAACCACAGGTTATTCTCAAGTATCCAGAGATATTTGCAATAATTTCTCTTTCTCTTACAGAATTGTATTCAATACTACAGTCCATAGGGTATTTTTAGATGCTTTATTTACTATTTCAAGTTTTTGGTAAAGTTCTTAAAGAACAAATTACTTTATCTATTTATAGACATTTCTTGTTGAGTCATTTGCCTCACGATTTGATCACCACTACTGAAATATGAAGCATTTTGAATATTAAACTTAAATTTATTTTAAATTCATTCTCTTCAACTTTCACAATCATATTAGAATCATTTACAGCTGTTTTTGTAAACATTGATTCTACGTCTGCTAGATTCTAATTGTGGCTCTGTTTGTTGTTTCAGGTATCTGCGTGAGGCATGAGCTGAGTAAAGTGGTACACATGCACCATAAGTTTGCGCTGGTGGACGGAAGAAAGCTGATCACCGGCTCCCTCAACTGGACCGCCACCGCCGTCCAGAGCAACAAGGAGAACGTGATAGTGACAGAAGACCCGGGACTGGTGCGGCCCTTTCAGGACGAGTTCTGCAGGCTGTGGGAAGCCAGCGACCCGGCCAATCACAAACACCAAATGCCCATCGCCACGGCAACCAAGGGGCTGGTGACTCACAGCAAAGAAGTGTAGTCTTTTAAGTTAGTTATTGTTTTTAGACAGGAACACACAGAGAAGATTTTTTTCTGAGCATTTGTTACAAAGTTTCATGGGATTATTTAAATTGTTTTGTTTTTAGTATTATAAGTAGAGGTGTAATATGTTTTACATGATGTAAAAAACAGTTTCTTGCATTATAAACTTTGTTGGCCAGTTGCAAAATTTCTTTCCATCTTAAGTGCTAAAAAGTATTTTCTTTTAATATAGATAGTATTCGTCAGTTTGCATGTTTCAGGAATTTGGTTAATTTTTGTGAGTACATAAAAAAGTGGGAAGGGAGTTTTCCTATTTTTAATTTTTTTTTTTAAACAGAATTTCAAAGGAATTTTTCTAGGCTATGTTTTCGCGTAGCGTTAAAAGCTGTTTTCTTTTTATGTGGTCAGTTTTCAGCACTTCTGAAGTTTAGATTGCTGTTTGTTTTTTTATGGATTTTGATTTTTTCAGAATTTAATTTAATTACATGGTTAAATTGTAAACAACAAGTAAGGTTTGATGTGAAATGCTTTATTCCAGAGAAACTTGGGGAGTCAGAATTGTTTACAGTGGTGGTGATAGGAACCAGACTTCTGAAGAGTTTAATGCCTCTGAAAGCTCCCTCACAGAAAGTTTTTATCATAATTGGATTTCTGCAGTTAACTGATTATTCAAATGGTCATGTAAACAACATACTCTAATTTCTTAGATCGAAGTAAGGTCTAGAAATCTGATAAAGAGAGCTGGATTTTAGCTAAATCATGAGATTTCTCAGTGCATGTATACTTTTACTCAAATTTCTTTCAAATTTCTCAGTCAGCTACAAAAAGCTATATTTACGCTGTAGACAAGGTGTCTTATTTTTTTTTATATCACCACCACTGTAAGAAAATCTAAGTCGGTAAGATTCTCTAGAGTGGAACATTTCCCATCAAAACACTTTAAACATTGAATGATTTTGTTTAAACTTCAAAGACTGGATTATGCAGCAATTTTGAAAAATTAGTAGAATTCCCCTTCATTGTTTTGTTATCCATCAGTTGGTCTGAACAGGGCTGAGATACTTATCAACCACATACAGAGTCTGAATTTGGAGAGGGAGAAAAAGTGGGAAAGAGACATAAAGTGGTGCACTGCACTAAACAGCAGTGTCTGACTCAGATGTAGTGACAAAATACCTGTTTTTTATTGTACAATATATGGCTGAGTCCTTGAAATCTCTCTTCTGCTTTATTGGATTTCAGGCTGTGGTGTGTCAGAGCCAAGCCTTTGATTGCTCAACTGTGGAAGGTCTTCAGCCAAGGTTAGGTCATGGTTTTGGGGTTTTAAATCTTCCTGTGTCCAATAAGAAAACTTATTCCAGTCTCCTTTTCAACCTGACATTGTTCACTGTTTATTCCTGAAAGAATTAAGCATTCATTAAAATGCTATCCATCAATTGCGGTCTGTTTTGGAAGCTGTATGGTATTGACACTACAACTGTGAAGGGGAGCTTATGTACACTACCATTCAAAAGTTTGGAATCACACATACACAATATGATATATACTGGACACCTAAAGTTAATTTTAGATGTTTGTAGTGGCAACAAGACTTTATTAAATTGTTTTATGTACTATAACTATACATATATAGTCATTTTTCATTGAGTTGCATGCTGTACGGAACATTCTGGATTACAGCTTTATTCTCAATGTTCTACAGCTTTCACTGTCACTTAATCTCCAGCTTCATTCAGCATTCTGGAAATATCTACTTTTTTATTCCAAACTTTGGTTGTGTGATTCTAATAACAGGGTTTAAGCCTTTCCAGCTCTCCCACTTATAAACAGACTACAAACATTCACACACTACACCAGAACTTCCCATCCAATGACCTTGGGAACCCTAAGCTGATCGAAATTTGGCTTACAAAAGCAATTGCAATTTCTTTTCAACCATGGCTACAGGTTTTGATTAAAAGACCCTGGGCCTGGGCCTCCAAACTAACACTCAGATTTTATAGTCCTCCTTCTAAGGGGTTAGTCTCTGTTTGTGGGTTTTGGTTAGTGGACCCTTGGCTGTTAACCAAATGACCAAAAATACAGCTTTTTTGTCTCTAATGAACAAAATTAGAAATGAAAGCTCTGAGGCAAAAAGACCCACACATTTCGCCTTGGAAGACTGGCTGCTATCTCACCTAAGTTAGGTAATCACAGACTACAGATCAATGACAGGGTAAACGGAGCAGTTATAGCCTCAACACATGCATCATGGTCTGTTGGTTCTGGTATCTAGAACTCTTTTAGTGCCTAAGTGACCTCAAACGCACCCCACAAACATTACACCTCATATAGTCTGGTGCATGTGAGACTTCTGAGAAAAAGCATACCAAGTTGGATGTTTTGATAACAAGATATTGGTCGTATGAGGTAAGCCCAAATAAATAATAGGCCTTTAGCAGCCAAACAGTATGTCCTACGGCCAATTGTTAACATTCTCTCTCAAACACGCTCCTGAGTAGCCCAGCCATGTAAGCGTTGGCCCCATCTTGCGGAGTGACGCTGACCCTGGAGGTCCTGGGTCCAGCACAATTTGCTAATTGTCCTACTCAAAAACCATCTATTAAACTTGTCCAGTGGGTTGTGTTTGAGCAAGGAGATCACCAAACAATGATAGACAGCAGCCGTGCAGGACCAGAGCTGCACTAAGGGATTGGGAATTCTGTTTACAGTGATGCCACAGTCATGTGTAGCTAGGGGCCTCACTCTCTCCCCTATCGCCCAGTGAGATGCTAGCCAATGCTGACATCGTTAGCTGATAAAACAGAATTGACAGTGTTCTCCTCCAAGTACACTAAGCTGTCTGCTTGTATTGCGTTAGTGGCAGTTTGACAAGATGCAGTGACTGGCTTCACGTGATTCAAAGGAAATGCTAGCCTTCACTCTCTCACTCGTACACATGCTATTCTTTGTATTGTTTCATTAAACTTTGCCAAACCTACCAAGATGAGTCCTCCTCAGCCTATAACATTGCTCTGACTAGATGCAGTGTTATCCTTAGCATTTGCTCTTCTGAAGGGAAGGTAACACTGAATAACAAAAAAAAATTCCTTGGTTTGATGAATGTATATACAGTACCCAGAATCCATTTTTGTTCACTTTAAATTGGCCATACATGCATATTTTATCAGTTCTTAATATGTATGTCTGCACTGAACAGCTAAACAAAGCCAGATTATTTTTGAATGAAAAATGCTTCAAATGTTCTCCTCTATGAGCTTTTAAATTTCTCTTTGTACTATTATTTTTTTAGTCTTCCTCAGTATTACAAATGCTATCATTTAGCCTTCACACTACCAGCTTACTAGCATAACAGGACATGGAATTGGACACCAAATTTCAGGCAAATTGGTCCTGAATGAGAGGTCAAAAATATGTTTTAGAAGTAAGATTCATAGCACATATGGTAACAGAGATAAGAGAGATATCAACCAAACTGTAAAAGCCCTTATTACAGCATCACTTTGGGGTGAGAAGGTGTCATTGCAGTTGCCTGAGCAGTGGGTGGAATTTGAGACCTACACTGTAAAAAGTGGCTCATCAGATCTACCTTAAAAATTACTTTGTGTTAACAACTAAATTAACGAGTTTCATTGCTTGTTACCACATGAAGTAATGTTTTTAGGTAGATCTGATGAGCCATTCTTTACAGTGTACCTACGAAGTTTAGTCTCCTTTTGGTTTCAGTTGCCAAAAAACTTTGACTGGAAAAAGAAGAATAATAATTAGCACACATCCAGAAAGGTTACAGTGTCTTAGCAGCTTGGACCCCTAATAAATTATACATACTTGTGGGCTCTTTTGTTGCTCGGGGCCTTAAGTGACTGTTTGTATCACCTATAGCAAAAAAACGTCCCTGCTATAATGATTGACACACCACCAACCCTTCCTTAAGCTTGATAGCACCATTGTTGCTTTTCTCAGTTTACTTTTAATGCAAATGAAATGAGTTGTTTGATTTATACTTATGATAAAAGCATATTGGTTGTGGAAGATTACTTATAATTTCAACTGCACAAGTTCTTCAATGCTGAGTATGTTTTAATGCAGTATATGGAAATAAATGCAGAGTATATCAGATGGTACTGCAATAACATATTCACGAGCAATATGCAAAGCTTGCGCCAGGAACTGATATTAAACACGCAGCCCCAATACCTAGATATCAGTTGTGGGGCACCTGCCTATCCCGTATGTTTCAGGCTTTGTTGATTAGTATATATCTGGCCTGTTGGCCAACTCAAGCTTACCTTTGTTTAACATAACCTGATTAAGCATAATAGAGACCTGGGCCTACCGTATTAAGCTTGGCTGACTGCTAACATGTTCAAATATACTTATACGTCTTTAGTGTAGGGACTAGAGTGACACTTTACGAGTGAGGACGACCTTATGCTTCAGATCTGCTTACTTTGCTGCTCTGTGCAAATATGAATGCATCAGTCTATCAGACATCTAGATGACACTTTACCAAAGGTTTTATCTAGCTTACCTGGAAATGGGCATTGTTGTTTGTTCAGAGAAACTACCTTTTAATACTTCTCTATGCAAGCCAGAAGTTGAGGCACAGCTATTTGTTGGCTGGAGCCAAATGTTTAGCCCTTCTTTAGCCATTGTTTTTTTCAAAGGGATATTGGGGCAGAGATGTTTATCCCTGTAACTTGCTTAAAAAGTTGGAAAAGGTAGGTTGCCAACAAAACTCCTATACAGCATAACAATATACAGGAAAGCACTGACTAGCATTAATATTATTAATATTATTATATAAATATTAAACAGAGACCCCCTGTGCTCTGAGCTTAATTTCCTATAACACTAGGAAATAAAAAGAGGCAAAATAAATATTTTGCTCTTACTGCAGATTAACTAATTGCTATAATTTATTGATGCATTACTATTTTATGAATATATTCATATGTATTAATGTATATTGTGCATATTTTCCTGCCTTGGCTAGTCAATTAGTGTATTCTATTCTATTCTATTCTATTCTATTGTGCTCTGATTTAATCTATTCTACTGTACACTGTTCTACTCTATTGTGCTTTATTCTATTCTATTTTATTCTATTCTCTTGTACTCTGATCTATTCTGTTCTATTCTATTCTGTTGTACTCTGTTCTGTTGTACTCTGTTCTGTTCTATTCTGTTGTACTCTGTTCTGTTGTACTCTGTTCTATTTTGTTGTACACTGTTCTGTTGTACTCTGTTCTATTTTGTTGTACACTGTTCTATTCTATTCTATTATATTATATTCTGCTATACTCTATTCTGTTCTGTTTTATTGTACTATTCTATTCCATTCTTTGAATTGTCTATTCATAACTGTCCATTTATGTCCATTTGACATTACTTTAAAACTCAAACTCTCTCTATAGAACAGTACCAGTTGCAAGCGTTGTCTAGGGGGGTATGATAAAGCCCCCAGCCCTGGCTCTGGAGCAGTAGAACTATGTTGTCCTGAGTGATAGAGCTCCATCTACATTTTGGATGAGTTAAAGTGATCCAGAAGTGATCATCCATCATCAGTACCTGACCTCACTAATGCTCTTGGCTGAAATTGCACAGTAATGTCTGAACATCAAGCCTTCTCAGAAGAGCAGAGGCTGTTATTACATCGAAGGGGTGAACACTCCCTATCAGTACCCTTGATTTCAAAGGAAACAGTGGGACATACAGGAGAGCGTTTGAACATGCTCCTCTAAGTGGACCTCCACTGATAGATTGATTGCTGGTGACGGGTTGGTCGCGGGGAGGGGCTAAGCCAGTGGCCCCGCCCACAATTTCCAGAGCGCGTCGAGGAGGGTGCTGCTCGCCAGTAGAAGGAGAAACTGCTACGAAGTGAGATAAAGACACTGTTTTTTTTTGCAGTTTCTGCAGTTTAGATGCTTCGTGCTTAGAAATTATCAGTAGGTTCATTTTCTTTACTCCTTTAAGGAGGCTCGCGGCGAGGAGCGAGCCGGTGAGCATAAAAAACACGTCGTTTTTGGGGAACTTTTAGGAGCTAAACGAGCGAGGAAGGTGAGTAGCTGATACGACACGGTTATTTGATGCGAATTAAAGCGATAGTCCGCTCAAGTGCTGGAGTACCGAGGCGGCAGGTGTCCATATGGAAGCGAACTGCGCTCTACTGTACAGCCTGTTGAGCAGCAGCCTGTAAGACAACCGCGAAACCACGTTACATCTAATAAACACGCGCATATTGCCAGTACTGAAGTGTGCAGACTGGTTTACACTGCAGCCTGAAGCTCGGCTCGGGCGTTTTTACTTGGCAAGTGTTGCTGTGGTGCTCTAGTCGCTTGTATTCGTCTGATCCCTTGCAGGGTGTGGGCACTTAAGCAATGTCTGTTCCACCGTTCTGCCTCCTGCTAGGCTTTTATCGCCTGAAGGGGAGGAAAAAACGAACCTTTAATAGCATAAAATAGAGATACAGTCCAACAGCAGCTAAAGGAAGTGTTTATAAGTCAGTCATGATGGTGAACATGGTAAAAAGAAGAAACAGTCTAAAGCTGCTGGATGACAGAAGCATCAAAGTGCGCTTTCGCAGGTATAAACTGATGCATTTCTGCTGGATTAGTCATTTGGCCTTCTCATGTGCTCAGTAAAGCACTGTAGATAGTCTGGCAGACTGAAACCTTGTTCTTTCCCTTTCCTTTACTAAAGAAACCTTGAAGAACCATCTTTTTTCAAGGGTGTAGGGCAAAAAACAGCAAGACAAGCTCATATCAATGGTGATTTACTGAGGATTTTTCATAGTTCTCTGTGAATTACCTTTGATATGAGCTTATTTTGCTGCTTTTGCCCAAAAAGATGGTTCTTTAAGGGTTATTTAGTAAGGAAATGGTTCTATATAGAACCATTTGCATGCTTAAATGGTTCTTTACATGGTAAAATGTTTATTCAGATTGATGGAGAATGTGTTGTCTGCTTTGAAAATGGTTCTATATAGCACCAAAAAGAGGTTCTTCTGTTGTTACAAGCTTGACATCACCACAATAGAAGAAACCCTTTTGGTGCTATATAGAACCATCTTTAAAAGCGTTCTGCATCAATGTGAAAAAAAAACATTTCACCATGCAGAGAACCATTTAAGCATGACATGGTTCTGTCTAGAACTCATGATTCTAAATAGAATCATTCCCTAAAGAACCATTGAAGAACCACCTTTTTTTTAAGAGTTTAGGGCAAAAAACAGCAAAACAAGCTCATATCAAGGGTAATTTACTGAGGATGTTTCATATTCCTCAGTGAATTACCCTTGATATTTGCTTGTTTTTGCCCAAAAAAGATGGTTCTTCGAGGGTTATTTAGTAAGGAAATGGTTCTATGTAGAACCATTTGCATGCTTAAATGGTTCGTTACATGGTGAAATGGTTGTTTAGGTTGTTGGAGAATGTGTTGTATGTTTTGAAAATGGTTCTAAACAGCACCAAAAGAGGGTTCTTCTATTGTTACAAGCTTGACATCGTGACAATAGAGGAACCCATTTTGGTGCTATATAGAATCATCTTCAAAAGGGTTCTGTATAGAACCATATACAACACATTCTCCATCAGTCTGAAGAACGATTTCACTCATGGTTCTAAATGGAGAACCCGTGTTTCTGGATTTTTATGGTGTCAGAACATCTAGATCAGACATGTCAAACTGGGGACCATCTGCGCCAAAGTGCTGTGGAGTTTAGCGTTTACCCTCATCTAAAGCTCTGAATTCAGTTCATGAAGGCTGTGCTAATTAGCTGATGAGCTGAATCAGGTGTGTTTAATGAAGCAGTGTACTGAAGTCTGCAGTGTTTAGGCCTGCGAGGACTGGAGCCCGACACACGTGATCTAGATGTTCCTTGAACTGATGCAAACTTCTAAAGAAACGGTTTCTTTACAGAGCATTTCACATCAAACGTTCAGTAGAGGAACATAGTGACTCAGAACTTTTTACAGTGGTGGTGATGGGAACCAGACATCTGAGGAGTTTAATAGAAGGTTAACCACAGAAGGTTATTAAATGAAATGAACTCTTTTCCTGAGGCATTGTTTTGCGACAGGTTTGAGCTAAGAATTTGGTCCAAAAAATATTTTTAAGATCTACAGCAGGGCATTGTAAGGCAGAATAGTCCCGAAAGAAGACTTCAGATTTACCACTATTTTACTATTATCAGAATCAGTCTTGTGTTGTAGACATGACGACCCCTGGTTGCCCATCATCACCACTGTAAAGAAATCTGAGTTGGTAATTTTCTCTGCTGTGTAGCATTTCATGCCAAACCATGCAGAAAAAAAGGTGAAATTTCCTTTGAGTAGTTGATTCATTGTTGCACCGTCATCCACTGGAATGCTAGACTGAGTTATTTCATGATTGTGCTCTCACTGAAAGACTGCGCAAGGCGTGTCACATCCTGCTGAGTCCATCGTCAGGTGTGCTATAAAGAGCTTAAGAACGACTCGCATACAATTCCTTACTCTGGCCATTGTAGTCTCAGCTTAACCCTTTAAACCCCAAAGGTCCGTATTGGATCAACACTTTACTTTCTTGCTTTCATAACTACATATCGCACATGTTACATTTACATTTAGTCAGTTAGCAGATGCTCTCAACCAAAACAACTGACAGAACGTCCAAACAGAGGAAGCTAATGTACCAGGAATTTGTAACCTGTGTTTATTTGTAATCAATAAGATGAAGAAAACAGAAACCTGTTCACTCTAAACACATTTATAATATGAAGTCAGAAGGCAGTTAATGAAGCGACTGCTCAGTGGCTTCTATTATAAGTCTTTTTCAAGTCAGTGGATTTACTGTTCTTTTCACAATTACTGTCCATTGTAATTGACCATTTACCATAGATGTGGCATAAAGAGATCAGGTAGAAAAAATCTGAGGTATTATTTTAAGATGAATAACTGAACAAAAAGCCTAGGGTTGAAAGGGAAGCTTACCACAGAGGCTCTGAGGTGTTGGCAGATCTTGGCCCAGTGTTGGTGTAGAATCAGGTGTGTTTCTGTAGACGTTGCTGAATCAGTTGTTGAATCAGCTTACTCTTACTGAAAAATGCAAAAAGAAAATATAATTAAAAGGTAATGTATTATCCTCTTAAACTACAGTCTTACTGTTCAGTTATTAATCTTAAAGCTTATTATTTGGTAGCTACTATATATTATATATTTTAATGAGTTATGTAGTAAGTGAGGTGGGTGCAAAACGGAAGGTTTGAGCACACAGGGTTTAAAGCATTAACAGTCCATCAAATGCTTTTACAATAATAAATATGCTGTAGCTTCTGTAGGATTTCTTTGATCTTTTGTATTGATTTAGAATGATTGACTGTTTTAACCTATATAGTGCTACACTCTATCATTGTAAAAAAAGAAAAGGATCTCCAAAGTGCTAACTTTACAGGCAGAAACATTGTTTAGGTTTAATGTAAGTCAAAGTAATGTGATTTTGTAATTAATTTCATACCATTTCTATTCTATACAGTGTAAAGTATAGCTGCTGTGCTATTTATTCGGTAACAACTAGGATTTATACAGTGACCAATATGAATTATTCAGTATCTACTATAGGTTATTCAGTACATTTTCAGTAATTGTTGAGTTACTAATAAGAATATTTCCATAATTACTATGAATTATTTAGCAACTATTTTAAATTATTCTGGAACTACAATAAATTCACTCACCACTATAAATATATGAGTACACAAAGGGTTAATGGGGTTAGCAGAGCATGGAATGCTATTACAGTTATAAATATGCTGTAATATCTCTTGAATTTCGTTGATCTTTTGTACTGATTAACACTGATTAACTGATTGCTGTGTCTTTGGCTGATCAGTGACCCAAGCCTTTCCTATGATAAGCTATACTTTGGAAAAAATGTCTAATTTTGGCATCCAGTGTTGTTTTGAAGAGAGAGGGGGGGGGGTCTGTGTGTTTGCTGACCATGCGCTGGCTTCTGTCTTTATGGTCTGGATGTTTTGTGCTGAGCTTGTCTCCACGGAAACGAACCCTAATCAGGGAAAAAGCCTCACTCAGCGTCTCTGATTTACAGATTTTACAGAGGGAGAGGGAGAGAGAGAGAGAGAGAGAGATGGGGGAGGAGGAGAAAGGCAAAGTGATGGTGAGAGAGATAACAGTGGAGGAAGGGGGGATAAAGTGAAAGTCAAAGAGAGGCAGGAAGAGAAGTGGAGGAGATGACGTGACAAAATTGAAGAGAGAGGAAAAAGAGGGATATATACGAGTGTGTACAGTCCAGCTGACAGTGTTAATGATGCATTACTCAGGCCTGGTGTTTTCCTGTCCTGGACATTGTAATGCTTTGCTTTCTGCAACACAGCTCTTGTAGCCAAAGAAGGCCTTGTTAAAGTGATGGTCCAGCCAAAAATCAAATTTACAGAGTTTTCCCATCCCTCTTAATGTAGTCCATCAGCCAAGACATGTTTGGTGTCTGAAGTTTTTGCTTCTTTAGTTTGACACTGGAGCTATGAGGCTAATATAGCAATTAATGGAAGCTTATACTGCAGTGATTAGCATTGTGCAAAGTACATACCTAAATCATTACACTTGTCCTTAACTGTGTAGAGTTGCTAGATAATCTCAAATAAATTTGGTTTCTGACACTGACATACTGTTATCTACAGTAGTGAGTCTGATTATTAGAGCTAGGCCTTTTGTTTCCAACCAAAACTCAACATTGAAATAAGAATATTACTACAGTACTTGCAGAGTTGGAAGAGTGATGCTTATGTCAAATAAAAATAAACTACAAATTACTGATATGTATTCTTTTATTTTACAGTATTAGGCCTTTTCTGGAGGCCTAGAAGGCCCTAAGGGCTCCTCACTACTGTTAGCTATAAAATGGCCAAAAGGATGTCACAAAAAGAAAAAGTAGTCATCTTAAAAGCTTGACTTTTGCCTGTACTTTTGTCTTATTTTATAGATAATATCTGAGTGATTGTGTTTGGGGAATATTGTGTTTTGATGTTTTGGCTGAATAATCATTTTAATTATTTGATAAGTTAGATCAAATATTTCAGCTGGCAGCCAGCTGAGGTGGTTCGGGCATCTGATCCGGATGCCCCCTGGACGCCTCCCGGTGGGGGTGTACTAGGCACAGCCTACCGGAACAAGACCCCGGGGTCGTCCTAGGGCCCGCTGGAGGGATTATATCTCCAAGTTGGCCTGGGAGCGGCTTGGGGTCCCCGGGAAAGAGCTGGAGGAAGTTGCGGGGGACAGGGTCATCTGGGATTCTCTGCTCTCCCAACTGCTACCACGACCCTATCTGGACTAAGCGGTTAACGATGATGATGATGATGATGATTAAATATTTTATAGAAACAGAGAAAACACCAATACAGAGCTACCCCACTGTACTAATGTTCCAATTTTTTTATTCTCACCCTCCAATCCCTTAGATGGCATCAGTGAGTGACCCCCGCCAGCAGACGCAGGCACAGAAGGATGCGGCGGATCAGAATTTTGACTACATGTTTAAACTTCTTATCATTGGCAACAGCAGCGTGGGGAAGACCAGCTTCCTTTTCCGATATGCAGATGACTCTTTTACCTCAGCGTTTGTCAGCACCGTGGGCATCGACTTCAAAGTCAAAACTGTCTACCGCAACGAGAAACGTGTCAAACTCCAGATCTGGGTGAGTAGGACTGATGGGAGTTGTAGTTTTCTGTGTTTTATGTCGGTCAATGTGATTCATTTAAGAAATGCATTTTGTGATTGAAACATCAGTGAAAATTTACCAGAATGAGAAGTTCAAACTCCAGATGTGGGTGAGTAGGAATGATGGGAATTGTAGTCCACAATTTCTGTGTTTTCTTGCTGGTATCTGGAATTCATCCGGGAAAAATGGAATAATGTGTTTTTGTGATCAAAAGTCAATAAAAACAACCAGAATAAGAAAAAACATTTGCCAGAACAAGATATGTAAACTTCAGATCTGACTAAGGAGGTGTTATGGGAGTTGTAGCACATGTTTTCTGTGTTTTTATTGTTATTAGTTGTAGTTCATCTGAGGAAAAAAGGGAAAATGCATTTATTTTGTGGTTGTAACATCAAAAAACTTTTATCAGAATGAGAAACCCAAACACTAAATCTGGGTGAATAAGAGTAAAGGGAGTTGTAGTCCATGTTGTTGGGAGGTGGTGGCAATGTGAGGAGAAAGTGAAAATGTATTCATGGATGAAATATGCATGCTTTGTTTAAAGGGCCCATATTGTGGAGAACAACACAAATGTTATAAGTGGTCTTCAGTGAAAATTTAATATTAAAATACAAGTAAAATGTAGAATATGGTCCTTTTAAAACTGAGCAGCTCATCGTTCTTCGACTCTGGTCTTTTATCAGATGTAGTCCACATTTATTTTCTTTAGAATTATGTTAGTCAACACAGCTTCAAAGCATTTTGCTTTTGCAATATGTAGCAATATAATGACAGTACCAGTATTTTGTCCATATCATGCAGACCTAGTTCAGTGATGTACTGTATTTTCTTAGCAGAGTGGGGGTCAATCTGATTTCAGTGAAAAGCTATTAAGGAAATGAGTCACAATTAATTTGTTGGCTAATGGAGCACTGCCATAGTAGTGCAGTCTATTCTGGCACAGCTTCCTCTGATCCATGATGACTTACACTCTCTCATGGGCCCATACATTATCCTTGCCTGGTCCGGATACATTAAGAACATAACAGACTTTCATTTGAAAGGATGCCTGTTAAAGGTGAATGAGTCCAGTTATCAGTAAATAAAATCTACAACATGGAAAATGTTATTGAGGTGAGGCAACCAGACAGACCTGAAGTGAAACTGCAAGGGCTTGTTTGAGATGAATATTGTATATTGGTTTAAGGAATTACTGTGAAACAATTGCAGTGACGTCTGTTTGTATGTGTGTATGTAAACTGAGACAGACTAGGTGTGTATGTGGAAGAGAGAGACAGACTGCATGTGCTTTCGCTACAAATAGGGCCTTCACTATTGATTTATATTAGTAATCTGGAGATCTACTGATTATGTCGAATTAATTGCATTATCAGAGGTTGTTTCAATAAACACAATAAAAATGGACTTAAGTGAACCATAATGAGCCATGCACAACCATTCAGAGGTTCCAAAATACTTAGAATACTTACTAAAAAAGATAAACTAGACTCTTTAAAAAAAAACAACTAAATATAATGTCACGGTTTTCAGCATTTAATGTGTCCACTCTTTGCATTTATTACAGATTCCAGTCTTTTCAGGAGTCTTGCTTTCAGTTTTTCAGAGATCTGCAGGGATGTTTTTCCACACCTCCAAAGTTCAGTTTTAGAAGTTGGTTGCATTTTCTGCTTCTCATGATCCAAATAATCTCAATAACAAATTTAAACTCACGAGTCTATAAAACGCTACTCCACATCTCAGATTTCCAGTTTTGTGTTCATTTTTAACTTAATTTCTCGACAGCTACACATCCTTTCAGACTCATAGTTTTGAGTTGTCTTCTCACAGTGGAAAGATGGACAGAAACACCTGTGGATGTTTTCAGATCTGAATCAAGAGTGGAGCTTGATTTTCTCCTCTCTCTCAAAGATGAAAGCTTCAAGTACTGTTTATCTGATGGGGACAGTTTTGGTGGTCTACCAGCTTTTGCAAGATTGTTAGGAGTCTCATTTTCTCTGTATCTTTTAATTATTTGAACTCCAGTTTTTACTTATTTAACTTTGCGTTCCCCTTCCTTATGCAAGACTGCAGTGTCTTGTGGCTCTCTGGTCTGGAGACTGCTACAGTCAATAGTGTTTGTGTTAAATCAATATGGAGATGGAAATGCTACAAACCACAAACATTCAGATGTAGCAGTGAAACCCCTGAGGGGAGTGTTTTATTTGTAAGAAGAAGCACTATTCAAAGAAGAAGCAATACTCGGTTAACCGTTCAATTTGCCAATATTCAAATAATGAAATCAGTATTCTGGGTATTTGTTACGTTTCTTCGTGGCACAACAGAGAAAACTACATAAGCCAACAATTCAGTGAAACACGACGGGTTTGCTCATATTTGTGGGGAAGTTTGTTAAGTTATACTTTGCTACTACAGCATGCTAGTGCCTGATTGTGAGCATGTTGCCAAAGATGCATTGTTAAGGCCGTGGCTGAAAAGCCAGATACTGATGTTAGATAGATTTCACAATGAAACTATATTTCTCTGACAAATAACATGTTGGTACATCATCGACTGAGAAAAAAATACTTTGTGTAGGAGATGACAAGTTCTCACCAACATCATCAAACATGACACTTGTTAGCTCTGTTAGCTCATTAGCTCATCTGAAGAGGCAGGCTTTGTTATTTAAAAAAAACCCAGCTGATAGTTGACTGATGGTTCAAACCAATTTTTGATATTGTACTCTGGAAGAGCAGAGCGTTTATGAAACGTGGGGCTACTATAAATTGTTTGTTTTTTTCTTATTCATTTTACTGCATTTGGAACCCTCTATTACAACCCTGCTGGTGACATCCCATAAAAATTAAAAATGATGAGTGGCAATGACTTAGTAAGGCATAGGAATAAGCTAAGTACGTCGTGGCTGCGACTCATGCCCTACCAAGTTATGGCCACGCATTAGGATCTCATTCCCATGCCTTACTAAGTCATGGCCATGACTTAATTATCTTGTTCCCATGCCTTACTAAGTCGTGGCCACGTATTATTTTTATTTATACAGGATGTCACCAGCAGGGCTCCGTACTCTAGAAACAAATGTTAGGTTTCTTTATGCTCATCCAGGAGGATATAGTTCCAGTTTCAGAATTTAGGAAATGCATATATATCAGCATTAGCATCGACATTGGTAGATATGTAAGTAAAAAATATTGGCTAAGAGTTCCCATATCAGTGCATCCCTAGAAAAAATATACAGGGCAACAATTTGGTGAAATAGCATTAAGTTTAAACAGGGCTTTGAAGTGCTGCACACTGTGTAATATTTGGGAATGTGTAATTGCATGCAACCTGTCGAAAAACATCTTGTAATGTCGTTTGTGCTTCAAACCTCTTCCCTGAGTGGATGAATCTATTGATTGCGAGCGCTTAGAAAGAGTATTTAACCTCTTATAGACCAGGGTATATTTCGGTTTTTCCATCTGAATTTCCATGACCAAATCGTAAGGCAAATTATTCACTAACGGCATGAAATAAATGTACATTTTTATTTATTTATTTTGTTTTTGTAAAAGCTCCCCTCAAATTGACAGAACATGTGTTTTATGATCATACACATATTGCTATATGCTTACAATTTACTGCTGAAAGCCAAAGACGCTCTTTGTATTTTTTTATAAAAATCATTTGTACAGAGCAGATCACTGAAGAGACGCCATCTGTTTATATTTTATAGCCCAGATTTGTGGAAAAATGGGTCGACTTTCAGTAGACAAAAAAAATTGTGAGTTCAGCTTCTTTTATTCTAAGGATTTAAAATTACATTACCCATCTATTTGACTGGAAAGAAGACAGTTACAGCTCTCATATGACACCCACCTTTTGAATGTAGCTTATGAAATATGAAAGTTATGACGAACTGCGTTTTGGAACCACCGGTGGTTTTAAGGAGTTGACAAGATTAAAAAGATTTGAGAACGTCATCAGTATAGTGTTAATTTTGCGTGTGAGACCTAAACATTAAGCCGGACCTTCTTTTTTAGCCTGTGCATGTGATGTTAATACATAAAGACGTATGACGCAGTCCAGAAAAACATTCACCAAATCCAACCCGACACCTATTACATTCAGATTTCTTAGTGTGCCCCAAGTAGCCTTAATTCTAGTTTTAACATTAACCCTAACTGATAGGAGGCTATTAAAACCACATCATACTGAAACTGCAAAACGACTGCTGGTTCTCAGGCTCTGCGTATGATGTGAGGGTCTGATAATGAAACAGAAACAGTAAAGCTGATCTCAGATCAGCATCTCTGGCTCAGGCTCTGTTCAACAGGAAGCAAAGACAGTGTTGCTAACAAGGAAACGGTGACGCAGTGGAAAGACAGTGTGGTAGCATTAAGGAAAAGGTCTGATCTGTGCTGAAACATAGTGTGAACACATAAAACTATGAACTTGCAGTTTGCATGGCTAAAGCATAAGAAAATAAAACATTGGGATATTGAAAAGACTGCAAAAAAACTTCATGTCTTACACTTTTAAATCAAAATATTGTGCTGTATATGTTAAAGAGGTAATATTCTCATCTTTTAAAAGTGATGCAGATGTATAAAATTAATACTGTAGAGTTGGCTGAAATAAATACTATAACCATAAATGAATGGTGATGCTAACCAGCTAGCTCATTTAGTTTGCCTGTTGCTAACCAGTCTCTTACTATCTTTCATTCATTGTTAGCAATGTTAAAGTGAAACACATTCCCTTTAGTCATATACTGTTCTTAATCTGTGTGAGGTTCAGTAATCTGCCTGTTGCTCACTGGCCTCTTGCTAGATTTCATTCATTACCGATGCTAGTACAGCATCAAGAGTGAAAGTCATAAATGAATCATTGCACAAGTCATTCAGTTAATGTGAGTGGGTTAATGTGAAATGGTTTATTGTAGGGAAAATGAATGACTCAGATTTCTTTACAGTGGAACCAGGGCTCATGACATGTACAACATGGAAACCGATATTTAATTTATAATACCAAAACGAGCAGTGAACCTCCATGTGTCTTCTCAGAGGTGGGTCATATGGCAAAAATATGATCACAACGTTTTCATGATGCACACAGTATGTCACAATATCTTGTGTTTTGAGGCCTAATAAGTTGGAACAGAAAAAAAACCTTAAAGTGCCACATTTTAAAAAATGCTACCAAAAACATTAGACCTCATTCACTAATATCTTACAAAGTTTTTTCTTAAATGTGTTCTTGAGGTCCTAAGAAAAAGTCTGTTTTCTTAAACAGCTGAATTGTTTGTGCTCTTGAGTGTGTACAGATGCTGTTCTTACCTAAGAACAAATCCCAGATAAGAAAACATTGGTGAATGTCAGAATCTTGATGAAAACTACATATGTGGGTTTTAAAAGAAATTTCTTCTTAAGAATGGTTGGTAAATGCCACCCAATGAGTACAAATATTAAATAAAATTAATTATTATTTTTATTCAGCATTTCACCAACTGCTCTGCACCAAATTACTGATTACTGATTTTAATTCATTTTTATTACTATTTTTTCAATGACACAAGTAGTTGTTCAGTGTTTATTAAATACTGATGATATTTATGATATGCTTAGAAAGGCATATTGTGACATACCACAATGATGATAAATATCATTATATTGCTCAGCCCTATGTAAGTTTTTATATGCAATGAGGATAATGTTACAATAGTGGTAAATCTGACTGTTTGAGACAACACCCTGCATGTATCCCTCAACCTTGGATGTGTTTTTGAAAAAAAACATTCAGACTAAACTCTTATTACAAAACTATCATAAAACAATGTCTGTGACATCAGTAACTTTCTGTGAGGGATCTTTAAGAGGTATTAAACTTAACAGATGTCTGGTTCCTATCACCACCACTGTGTACAATTCTGACACAGTAAATGTCTCTAGAATGGAGAATTTCACATCAGAACTCTGAACAACAGAGTTTTACATTATTTTTATTTAGGAAAAAAAAAAAAATCAGTGGAATCGATTAATTATGTTTTTTTTTGTATCTCTTCCACCCCTGTTGAGCACACACACACATAGGCTATAGTAGTCATTTGCTAACAGTATTACTTTGGTCTAAATGTTGTTTAGATAGAGAGTTTAGAGACTTTTCTCCCTATAAAGATCCCTATATAATTTTTAGTTGAATACTAACCTTAATCTAGTGCGCTAGATTCCTTTGCTTGTTGCGTTCATTTATTATTGGCAATGTTAGCAATGTTATCATTCCTTTAAGAGGTGCACTGTGGTCAGTGCTTGACCTTGTCTTGCTGTGTGTGTTTTGGAGGTGTGTTTCAAGGGTGTGGAGGACTCAGACACTGGTGTGAGTTCCTGCCTTTACTGACTGAGTGTCTTTTTAGAGTTGCTTAATGATAAGCTTAAGTGTGACTGCAGTGCTGTTTCAATATAATCCACTCCTCTCAGGGTTTCTCTCTCTGCCCACTCACAGAACGTGTGAATGCTGACTTGTGAACAGCAGTGTGTGTGTATGAGCACATGCAGGTTTACTTAAGGGAGGAGTCTGAAAATGAGGCATGACTTTAGTTTAACTTTGCATTGACTCAGTACAGTATTAGGGAAGAAAGTAAACATTACACATTACACATCAAGTCCTGAGTAATAAGACACACTTAGAGTAGGGATTTCTCAACAGTATTGTCTTGGTCTTAAATACCCTTTGGATGGAGAGTTTAGAGAGTTTGTCCCCCCCCCATAAATATCTTAAATATAGTTTAAATTAAAATGAAACTTCATTAATTTACTCAAATCACTGGTTAAAATGTACCTTCCAGATAACTCACTATGCTGCCCTATGTTATAGTATGAAACACAGCTTAATGAACACACCTATTTATATGCACTTTTTGACACGTAATGATCTTTAAAGGACTCTGCATATTTGGCTATTTTTTTTTAAGTAAGTCCATTTTTATTGTTTGACCTTTTTTGACTCTCATTACAAAATTAAAGGGGAATTTGGACAATTTTCAAATCTAAAGCAAGAGTGGAGCTTGATTTCCTCCTCTCTCTCAAAGGTGAAAGCGAGCAGCGTTGTTTATCTGATGGAGACAGTTTTGGTGGTCTACAAGGTCTTGCACAGTTTCTATTTTCCATTATTTTTTTCCTTACTTATTTCATATCTAGTCCCCTAAGAAATATCCACTGAAAAATAAATACAGTGTCCTTAATTGCTGTATTGACTAGAAATTCAATAAAAGAAGGGTGATCTCTGACTTTCGCTCAGTACTGTGTCCAGGCAGAGAACAATCACCAGCCTTTTTCTTCAGGCTGCTTGTCATTATTGTGTGAATGTGTGTGTTTGTATTGGGCAGCTGTTGAGCTTATCTCTGCTGAAAACAGAGGATGGGGTTTTGTCTGTAGCCACCCATTAACCCTTTTCAATTACATATACACTGTCACCATGGTAACCTCCACATGACAGGTCACGGCAGTCTACGTAAAGTCAAGACCTTGCAGTGTCCTGGAAACCTATTAGTGGTTGCCTAGTTACCACACTGCTAGTAAAGCTGGCTTTCTAGTTTCTGTTTACAGTTCAGCTATTAGTGTGCAGTAAGCTAATAAGATGCTGTCTCAGTCGGGTACAAAGACACTGCCAGTTCAGTCTCACTCGATATGGTTTTTGCTTTGCAGAAGCAGCTTCATTACACCATAAAGATCGTCATCCTCTTTGATGTGGACATCATGTGATGCCTGTAATGTTGTTGATAAAGAGCAGGAGGCAGTAAACATGAGCAGAGAGCAAACATAACATGACAGAAGAAAAACTGGTGGCACGAGCAGCCACTGGGTTGCAGTTAAAATGTGTAGTGGTGTTGCTGATTAGCAGATTTATTATGCTGAAAGGTTATTACAGTATAGGATGTGTCCTTCATTGATAACCTGTTTGGAAGAACGGATTAGGAAGATTACTCCATCACCTCTATATCTGCTGTACTTTCTTTTGTAGTCTGGTAGTTAACTGTGGAGAATCTTGTGAATTTTCACCTTCATGTACCAATCGTTATATTAATATTGGTATTGCTTCGTGCTCCGTGATGCAATGTTACTAAGATACGATGTGTGTTATTTGAAGATATGCATTTAGTCTAATTTAATCTGAAAATTGAATCTAATGTTTTATCTTATAAAGTTTACACCTGGTTTATCTCGCTTTGGTTCATTTTTGAGGCAAAATAGCTTGTGAAATAGAAGTAGCGCCTTTTTGTCCTTAGATGAACATATTTAGCAGATGACTTTATTTGTGAAGTAGACAAAATTACATTCAAAACAGGCTTAATGCTTATATATTTAATGAATACTTTTATTCAGGGCGATTTACAGTGGTAGGTGACTGTAACGTTAGGAGGCCTGCCCAGTAGTGAAGTAGTCAAATTGTGAAATATTTCATGTGGGATGGTGGGTTAGAACCAGTATATGTTCTTGTACATATAGAAGAAAGTCTAAGATTAATAACTATAATTAAGATAGAAATGCATTGTGGTAATCTATTAGTCTAGTTTAAATTATTAATAATTAAATGATAAAATATCAATACTTGGGCTTCTGTGTATCTGTGCTAAGTTTAAGCCCAAAGTATTGCAGTATTACACTGTATTGATTTTTCTTTTTGCTTGCACACCCAGATATTAAGCTTCCACTGATTTATTTGTATTTATTTCCTGGAATGCTTAATGTGCCTAATGCAGCTTTGTTTGTGTGTTTTGGCCTGCTGTAGGACACCGCAGGTCAGGAGAGATATCGCACCATTACTACAGCCTATTACAGAGGAGCCATGGGCTTTCTACTGATGTACGACATCACCAATCAGGAGTCGTTCTATGCTGTACAAGACTGGTGAGAGCTTTTTATCAGTCCATTATTGACGTTCAGTTCATTATTAAATATTCTAAAACATATTTTTGTTTCTGAAATCTGATTGGCTAAGCCATGTTCAAAGCTGTTGTACAATGCACACATTTCAGTGCTGCTAAAGACTGTGTGCTTCAGTGATTTTGCCACAGTTAAGGGAGTATTACTCCCCCTTTGGGCCTAACGCCATCCCTTAACCATGGTAAAATAACTAACACATGGCTTATTTCTTTGTTTTATTTCGTTTGTGTGACAGTACGTTTATATACTTAGAAGCATTTCGCATTTTCAGACATTTTGAAGTGTAATTTCTACTAAATTTGCACTGAAGTTGTTAATGCCATTGTCATTGTCTGACTTAGGAGTTTTATGTTGTTCGATTCCATCTTAAATTTGTGTGTTTGTGTGCGTATATGTGAATGTGTGTGTGACTCAGGGCGACTCAGATTAAGACGTACTCATGGGACAACGCTCAGGTGATTCTGGTGGGGAATAAGTGTGATCTGGAGGATGACAGACTGGTGGCCACAGAAGATGGACAGAGACTAGCTAATGAGTTAGGTGAGCTTGGACATGTACATTTCACTTTACGTGTGACTAGGGCTGGGACTATAGAGTAATGTGATGATTATCACAATTAATCAGGTATTCAGAGTTTTTAAAATTGGCCTAATAATAAAAATGGACTTAAGCAAACCATGCAGATTCTTTCAAAGGTTATAAAATTCTAATACTTTTGGAAAAAATTATCTAACATAAATGATATGTGACAATTGTCCAGGCTAAGATCTTTTCTGTGGTCCTTTATGGATGTGAAAACTGGACAGTAATAAAGCAGAGCAGGATAAATATTAATGCCTGTGGACTTTGGTGCTGACAAAGACTTTTAGAGCACCATGGAGGACAAAGAAAATAAACAAATGAGTCCTTGAATAAATCAAGCCTCACCTCTCACTCGAAGCCCAGATAACAAAACTAAAGCTCTTTTTTTTGGACGCATTACAAGAAAAAACATTCCATAGGAAAAGTCAATTAAGCATGGAACAGTTGAAAGTAAAGGAGGAAATGGATGCCCAGCTACAAGATGGATGGATGGACTTTACTTTTTAGAATTCTGGAACTTTTGAAAGGCTCCACAAGTCCATTTTTATTGTTAGGCCTATTTTTAAAAACTCTGAATACCTGATTGATGTTTTGATAGTAAATATATGCAGCAGAAAACAGTGTTTACAAGTGTTATACTCAAGAAATATCCATACAAATAAAACATACATACAAATGAATACAGTTTAATGTTAGATAAATGCCCAATAAACATTCCGACCTGCTGGCTATTATAACTGTGCGTCAGAGTGGTTCAGCCCTCTATATTTAGCATTTAGGAGTCAGAATTGACTTGACGGCCCATATAAGGAAAACTGAATTTTTCTTTTTTTTGTTGGTATTTGTTGTAGTGAAAAAGCTTGATGTAATATGTAAACAGTAACATAAAATTACAAAACATACTGTTCACTCCTCAGTCCACACAGTACTTATATGGAAACTAGGCTGCAAAAACAGCCCATTTTGAATTAATTGTTTTTTGTGATGTAGCAAAAAAATGACATATTTACATATATCCACCTATTCAGCCAACAGCACTTTAGCTCCAACAGACCCTTTCCTTTTTTCTCTCTCTCTCTCTCTCTCTCTCTCTCTCTCTCTCTCTCTGCATTGCAGAGCCAAATTTGGCATGCAGGCACAGGCGAGGTTATGATCCATGCTTGACAAATCAAATACTGCTAATGAGACAAGTGTTCGTACTAGGAGGAGACATGCTCCACTATCATTACTCAAATATTTTACATCATGATACCCTCATAAACCCAGAATCGTGTGCATTATTATATTGATAGCAATGCCCACACAAATATTCCTCGAAATCCAGTCATATAAACATAACTTATTGATATGCTTCAGTCATTGTACCACTACTCTGTTTTACAAGACAGTACAGTGCCTCTATCTGCTTTAGATAATTAGACATTGACATAATATAGATACCTCATATGCACATATAACGTCATACAGTAACCAAAGTCAGAGGCCACTCTTCATTTATTGAATTTCCAGTCAAAACCACAATTCAGTACAAGTAAATATTTCTGAGGAGATTAGATAAAAGATAATCCGCTTGTCTAAGGAAGAAGAAAGTCAAAGGAAAACAAGTGGAAAAACAGGAGTATCCAAAACTGGTGTTCAAAATTGGTGATTTAAAATGATTTAAAATGTAAAGAAAATGGGACTTTTAATAAGACTTGGTAGACCATCAAAACTGTCCCTGTTCAGATAAACAGCACTTCAAGCTTTCATCTTTGAGAGAGAGGAGAAATCAAGCTCCACTCTTGATTTAGATCTGTAAAAATCCACAGGTGTTTCTGTCCATCCTTCCTCTGTGAGACGACACTCAACACTATGAGTCCTGATAATAAAGGCAAAATGTGGATACTCAAAATAAAATCTGATATATTTACGTGTTTTGATTTCTGTCGGGCGGGGATTAGTAAATTGTAGTATATTTGATTTTTTTTTTTTTAAGTTTGTTTTTAGTGTCACATGACTATGGCTCTTCAGAAATAGTCCTTTAAGACAGTTTCCTCTTTTTACTCAATTTGTGTAGAATGGAAAAAATATACTTTGTGTTTTTGATGCTTTGTTATATGTTTTGTGTGTTTGTAGTGTGATGGACTGCCAAAAACATACCTATGAGTCTGTCTCTCTGTCCATTTATCTATCTGCTATGTATGTGTGTATGTATGTATGTATCTATCTATCTGTGTCTTTCTATGTATCTGTCTGTCTACTTGTCTATCTGTGTGTCTTATACACCTGTACATTGTGTCATTTCTCCAGGGTTCCAGTTTTTCGAAGCGAGTGCTAAAGACAACATCAACGTGAAGCAGGTGTTTGAGCGGCTGGTGGACGTCATCTGCGACAAAATGAATGAGAGCATGGATGGAGAGCCCAGCCAACTGGCCAATCACAAAGGCCCCAGCCTACAGGACACGCCCCCTGCTGGGCAGAATGGCTGCTCATGTTAATGATCGCAGGCCAATGCACAGCCACTTACACTGTTACTGGACCATTCACTACCAAACCCACAAAGACAGACTACTGTTCAAAAGTTTAGAATCAGTGTTTTCCATAGTGTCTTTTTTCACATTTTCTAGCAGATAATACATATAATATTGCTAATAGTCCACAAATTAACAGGTTTCACATAATTAGTAGAAAGCTGTAACTATTAAGAAATGTTGAATGTGTCCAGAATGATGAACAGAGATTATCCTAAAATGAGAACGCAGCATAACATCTAGTCTTGAGGGACCAGACGTGATCTTGTGATGAAAATACACATCTGGGGAAAACTCGTTAAACGTTTGGTGCTGGATTTTGTCAAAATCTGCCATTAACAAGGGTACACCCCCTCCAAAACACACCCTCAAATTTCTCTAGGCTGTGCTCTTGTAATATCCAATGTACAACTGTTAGCCATGCTAACTTGCATTTCATCCACAGGCTACAGGCCTGTTGTCCGTTGGACAATGTGACAAGCACACCATCACCCTCTATCCTTATTTTACAGAGGTAGGCAAAGGTAGTGTTAGGAGTCTTGCCCAAGGACTCTCTTTGGTATAGTGTAGGGTGCTTGCAAGATCACATCTGGCCCTGAAAGACTAGAAACTATCAAGAGTGAAGAGATAATAAAATTAATATCAAGAATGTTTCAGTGGTGAAAAATGTCAAAGCAGACAAGGTGGCAAAAAAATGTAAACAGATAATATTATATTATTTATTAACTTTTTTTGTTCCCAAAATAAGTTACACATTGAGTAAAACATCTAAAAATACCTTTTGGAATCTAGTTTGTAGTAACTATGAATTGTTCAAATTATTACTGTATATAGTAAAAATTAATATGGCAAGTGACTCCAAACTTCTGAACGGTAGTCTATGTACGCATTAACCTTTGTCAAACACACACACACACAAAATATACACTTGACAGCTGAAAACAAACTGTTACCAACCTGTCTGAGATCAGTTCCACAATATACGCCTCCTCCAGAATTAACAGTTCATTTCTTTATCAGCATCCCATTCTGTTCACTCCAACATAATTCCCTCACAGACTCAACACCATGACCAGCCCTGTTTCAGTACTGTTTTTAACACAAGCCCACTGACAAATCTTCACTCAGACGCAAACTTGCATAGAACCTACATTATACAAGCAGCCACTATCAAGACAAGCTGAGGAGGGATCAGCGAGGGGCAGAGTTTTTAGATGAACGCAAGGCTAGCCTCAGTGAGCTAATTAACTTGGCAAACTGTAATGCAAACTGTTTTCTTTAGAAGTTGTACATGTAACATACATTAACTATATGTTCAGTTGCTTTGTCTGGATTCGCCTTAGCTTTGCAAGCTAGCAGAGTAATATAACTAATACAGCAGTTTTGTATAACAGATGGGCTAGTTTGCTACAAGAAGCCAAATTTAAATGTAGAAAATCAAATGATAGTTTTGAAATATTAAGTACACTCTTAAAAATGAATCCCTCTAATTGGTCCTTGGCGTGGTTGGACGGTTCTAGGAAAAACCTAGGTATAGAACCTTTACATTATGAGGAACGTTCTTTAAACTTTAACAAGGTTATATTTGCATATCTAATTTTTCAGAAATGACTCTTTAAAGAACTACAAACAAAAGTGGTTCGTCTGTGAATTTTTTGGCACCTTTATATTAAGAGAATTTAAGAATGCTCTGGCTTATAGAGAGCTTTGTCCACCTTTTTTGGGTTTAAATAGGAAATGGTGTCAGATCACCACGATTTCTGGGAAGATTTTTAGAAGTCTACGTTTATGTTGGCTCGATCTCTCACCAAGGGGTCATCTAACAAAAATCATCGGAGCTAACAGTCATGAATGCCTTCAAAATGGTGTTGAGTATTCACCAGAGGGAAAACAGCGAGGGCAAGTTAATAAGGCCATGTTAAAAACAGTATTGAAACAGACAGGTTTTTCTCCTTGTCCCACTCAAAGTGACCCACAATTGTGGAGTGGACTGACTGCCTTTAGCCTACAGCAACTAAAAAGTAGCTGATTAGTAAGAACATAAAGCAGGACGCTAGAGATTGTTCACTGAACAGGAACAGATTGTTTTCAGTGTTTAATGCCAAAGACTCAACTGAACAGACGTTACAGTTTATTTTAGGTTACTACTGTACGAGTGTCAAAAGACACTGAATGTAGAAAATGAAAGCATTTTGTTTTTCTTTTTTTTTTTTCTTTTTTGGCCTTCTCCACAAGTCATGTGTGCATACTCAATACTGTTATGCCCCCTTGTGGACACTGAATGTAACTGCTGAACATTTATCTGCACAGGAGTCACCAAAGTCAGCTTGTTAAATAACTGATGAGCTCAGTTAGGTGTGTTAAGTTAGGAAAAACTGAAAGAATACTGTGTCAGCGATGGAGAAAGTCTTGTATCTGCTTTATGTGTAGTCTGTATGTAATTGTAAGTGACCACTGGATGCCATTATGAAAAGTTTACCAAGTACCATTACCATATTTTTAATCATAGATAAATCTTTTACTCTGTGCCATTCACAAAGGGCTTTTTATTACACAGTACCATTCAGCAGTTTCATCTGAAGTCAGATGCCCAGTCACTTTATCCTTGTATTGTAGACTGTTTTAACGTCGGATATGGTCTCTGATTGACTCCTGTTGAATGATCCTTTATTTTGGTTCAATCTTGTACTTGCTGACGTCAAACCTGGCCAACATCATCATAAAAAAATTACAGTGTGTCATTAAAACCGAGATACGTGCAATAGCTGAAATCACATGAAGTTGCTGATGTACCACTGCAGTAATGTTCAATAAGGAGTTGTACTACCAACAGAGCTGGTCCTCACTATTAAAAAATTTGGTTGAGGACTATAACAGTTTCTTCTCTTCTGAGAAGGCTTTACACTAGATGTTGGAACATTGCTGTGAGGATTTGATTGCATTCAGCCACAACAGCACTAGTGTCAGATATTGATATTGGATGATTAGTTCTGGATCACACAAGCTCTCAAAGGTTTTGATGGAGCAACATCACTCCAGAGAGTAGAGTTCAGAGCTCAAATCACATGCATTGGTTTATGTACCACTGCAGTAACATTCAATAAGGAGTTGTATTACCAACAGAGTCAATGCTGGTCCTCACTACTGCCAGGCAAAGTTTGTTTAGGGACTTCATTAAAGGAATGTGCCAGTGTTTTTCAGTCTGATCTCTGTCTACTCCATCAGCAGCATAGTGACAGTTGGAACAGTCAAAAAATTTTAAGGCATTCTCTTGTGCTTAGGTAGCAAACTGAAAACCCATTGACTTGAAATAACTGTCCGTGCCTGAAAACGCCCCAGATTATTTTCTGGGACAAAGTTTTCACACCCCACCATCACGCCATCTCTCCTACCTCTGTTCACCACAGTGGGGTTGGCCTTCTAGCTTAAAGCAGAAGTCACCCAGATCTCCACCTCAAGTTCTCTGAGATCTCACCCTTCATCTCATACAGCTTTTCTCATATTAAATGAATTGTTGAAGGTATGGTCCAAACTAGTAAACATCTCTTGTATTAGAAGTCAGTGGGCAGGTGCTGAAGCAACTGCCCAATTGCTTCTACTATAAGTGAGTCTTGACTCAATGGGTTTTCTGTTCTTTTCCATGTGCAGGGAAATAGCTGTCCATGGAAATCCAATTTACAGTATAGATGCAGCAGACAAGGATAAGTTTGAAAAACACTGGAGTATTACTTCAAGATTAGAGTTAAACTTTCCTCTTCTTTTTTGGATTAATCTTTGCCCACTTTTTATGCCTCTCATTGTGTCTGGGAAGCCTTCAAGGAAACATTCTGTAGTGAGAAGCAGTGTATCCAAAGATAGACTCCTAAAGGGAAGATATTTATTTGTGTATGTACTTACGTTGTAAATGTATATGTACTTTATCACATCTCTGTTACATTATGTGCCTCCTGTCATATTAAGGGTTTCTATTAGATCTGTTTACCTTGAAATTTACACGGAAACGAGTTACGTTTCAGATAAACTTAGGGTGTAACAGATCTACAGGTGAAAAATGTCCTGTGTATTGGCTCATTTCATAACTCATTATTCACAGCCATAATGCTGGACTGATTTCAGCTTCAACTCCTGACCAACATAATATACTCTGTACACTAAATGGACTGAAGTCACAGTAAATCCAAAGATAAAGATACAGATGACTTCATTATGAATCTGTGGACAAACCAAATAAAATGAAAAACAAAGCATAACATTGTCATTCTATTTTTTCCTTCCTTTCTTCCTTTTTTTTGAGCATTGAAAGCAAGAACTATATAAGGAAACAGTTTCCTTTTGTCTTTTTTGTAAGCAGGATGGTGGGTAAGCTGGCAAATGGGCATCTAAAAGGTGTTGTTTTTAAGAATCAGTATATACACTGCATGTCCAAAAGTTTGTAGACACCTGCTCATCCAGCGTTTCCTCTAAAACCAAGGGTATTACTAAGGCTGCAACAACAGCCTCTACTCTTCTAAGAAGATTTTACAATAGATGTTGGAACACTGGAGCATTGCTGTGAGGATTTGATTGCATTCAGCCACAAGTGAGGTCAGGTACTGATGTTGGATGATTAGTTCTGGATCACTCCAGCTCACCTCAAAAGTATTGGATGGAGCTCCATCATGCTAGAGAACCCAGTTCCACTGCTCCACAGCTGTCAAGGTGATGCTTGGCATGGGACATGGCAACATGTGCGGCTGCTCCAGAGTACCCCATTCTATTGTCAATGCTTCTCTATATGTGTGTGCACAATAGAACACCTGTGCCATCTTAAAGTAGCTGAATTTGGTAATTAGAAGGGGTGTCCAGATACTTTTGGACATATACAAGCTGTGCATGTAACTTCCTTGATTGTAGTTTTAAACTAGGACAGAGCGGCATTACGAAATCATGGATTACATCTTTTATTGATTTACTTTTATTGCCAATCAAGTTTATAACATGCTAAAATTGGTTCAGAGAATTGCTTATCAAAGATCTTCAGTGATAAATTGCAACGGAAGATGGAACCAACCATACCCTCGATGACGCCTGGTGTCATACATCCTGTCCATGTTCAGAGAGCTTTTATTGGGTTGAATGTTCGGTGTGGCAAAGAAAGATACGGATGTAGGACATACAAAGAGTCTTATTTAAGAGTACCTCAAATTTCATGAAATTATTAAAATGTACATTTATAACAATACAGTGTACTGAATTCCTTTGAATTTTTGACTTTAAATTGTATCACATTATTTATGGATACACGCTAACAACATGTGATGTACATCCTGTGGTATATACACCGATCAGGCATAACATTATGACCACCTCCTTGTTTGTAGTTCTACAGTTACAGACTGTAGTCCATCTGTTTCTCTGCTTACTTTGTTGGCCCCCTTTTACCCTGTTCTTCAGTGGTCAGGACCCCCATGGACCCTCACAGAGCAGGTACTATTTGGGTGGTGGATCATTCTCAGCACTGCAGTAACACTGATGTGGTGGTGGTGTGTTAGTGTGTGTTGTGCTGGTCTGAGTGGATCAGACACAGCAGTGCTGCTGGAGTTTTTAAACACTGTGTCCACTCACTGTCTACTCTGAAGAACAGGGTAAAAGGGGGCTAACAAAGTATCAGAGAAACAGATGGACTACAGTCTGTAATTGTAGAGCTACAAAGTGCACCTATACAGTAAGTGGAGCTGATAAAATGGACAATGAGCGTAGAAACAAGGAGGTGGTCATAATGTTATGCCTGATCAGCGTATACAATAACTGAAATTTTATGAACCTTTTATTAACATAAAATATGTTTTATATAGAAATTACATAAAATATATTATATTGAAATTATATGAAATTCAAAGGTAATTTTTAACAATATCAGTTCATCCACTTGGAAATCATAAGGTTCTATCTGGGTTCTGAGCAGTTTTGAGATATTAAACTTAAAATATTTTGCATAAAAAATAGCAAAACTGACATGTGGAACACATTTCTTTCATACATGAAAACTCTAAATGTATTCTAAATTTATAATATCAAAATCCTATCAGATTTGTAAATGAGTTTTTTGGAACAGGTCAAATGCAGATAGAACCTTCTAATCCTAAGAACTCACTTTCTGCTTGGAATCATAAGGTTCTACCTGACAAAACATGAAAAGAAGCAATGATTTTTCAAGGTACACAAATAGTTTAAAGCATTAGCATTGTAGCAGAGTGTTTACATGTATCAGAACATCAATGCTTTCTATGACATTTTTATTACATTTATTTTTATTATAAATTTTTCATGATAATTATTTCTTGTTTTAGGACAAATCATCTTTTTCTTATTCAAAAAGCACTGCATATTAAGTATAAAGGACAGTGCTAAATATTTTGTCCAATGCAGAGATCAATTTTAGGTAGGAACCATTAGTTTAAGTGTCCTTCAGGTTAGACAGCAACCAGTTACTGTAATAAACTGTCGCAGCAAGTAAGTGTAGCCGGTCAGTCTAAAGACAGTGTGAGGTTTTGTTTTTTCTTTATTTGTCTTATTTTGGAAGAAAGAAGGAAAAAGAGAAGATGGATGAATAAATAAAATAAATGTTTAATTCAATTCAATTCAAATGTTCACTATTTAATTATCTTTGAGGCTTAATATTTATAACAATTAAGACAATAAGACTTTTTAAAGAACTGTAAGAAGGCAATGTTTCAGCAACATATTTTCATATTTCATAAAGTTTTATAAACTTTTCCCGCAGAAGAAAGCAGAACCTGATTGGTCCTCTTGTGTGTATTCAAAGTGCTGATTGGCTTGCAGATAGAACCTTACAGAACAAAGTTAGAGTTTAACTTTAGAGAACCTTAGAGAACCAAGTTAGAGTTTGACTTTAGAGATAGAACCTTATAGAACTAAGTTGGAGTTTGACTTTAGAGACAGAACCTTATAGAACTAAGTTAGAGTTTGACTTTAGAGATAGAACCTTATAGAACTAAGTTACAGTTTGACTTTAGAGACAGAACCTTATAGAACTAGTTAGGTTTGACTTTAGAGACAGAACCTTATAGAACTAAGTTAGAGTTTGACTTTGGAGACAGAACCTTATAGAACTAAGTTAGAGTTTGACTTTGGAGATAGAACCTTAGAGAACCAAGTTAGAGTTTGACTTTGGAGACAGAACCTTAGAGAACTAAGTTAGAGTTTGACTTCAGAGACAGAACCTTATAGAACTAAGTTAGAGTTTGACTTTAGAGACAGAACCTTAGAGAACTAAGTTAGAGTTTGACTTTAGAGACAGAACCTTAGAGAACTAAGTTCGAGTTTGACTTCAGAGACAGAACCTTAGAGAACTAAGTTAGAGTTTGACTTCAGAGACAGAACCTTATAGAACTAAGTTAGAGTTTGACTTTAGAGACAGAACCTTATAGAACTAAGTTAGAGTCTGACTTTAGAGACAGAACCTTAGAGAACTAAGTTGGAGTTTGACTTTAAAGACAGAAACATATTGAACTAAGTTAGAGTTTGACTTTGGAGATAGAACCTTAGAGAACTAAGTTAGAGTTTGACTTTGGAGATAGAACCTTAGAGAACTAAGTTAGAGTCTGACTTTGGAGACAGAAGCTTATAGAACTAAGTTGGAGTTTGACTTTAGAGACAGAACCTTAGAGAACTAAGTTAGAGTCTGACTTTGGAGACAGAAGCTTATAGAACTAAGTTAGAGTCTGACTTTGGAGACAGAACCTTAGAGAACTAAGTTAGAGTCTGACTTTGGAGACAGAACCTTCTTGTTTTCTAGGTAAAGAGTTAAAAACACCTCACATAATGTTATGAATTTGTCACAGAATAGAAATATGAATAACTCAATTTTAACAAAATAGATAGAACCTTTTAATTCCAAGGGGATGGGATCTTAAAGTCCTTTGAATTTTTTAAGTTTAAATCAACAAAGTTGATAAGTTTAAATATTGAATATATCTTTTTTGTGCTCTTTTCATTAAATAGCTGTAAAAGTCAGTTTAGAAATCTGCATTTTATCTTCTCATTTTATCGTCCCAACTTTTTTGGAATTGAGTTTGTACTACAGTTTAGTTCATGACCTTGACACAAATTTCTGATTAAGTTATTTACTTTCAACATATGAGTTTCATTTGAAAAGATTCTACGTACATTTTAACATTAATGAAAATAAAGTGTTCTTGAAATGAATATCCGCTGATGTATAACACATTTTGGTTCTCCGGTGATATTAAACATGACAGCACTGATGCTTACTGCATGTGTAAAACTCACTCCCTACAATGTATATCATGAAAAAAAGATTGAAATTGCTCTATAAAGTGTTTTGGAATAAAAACCTTCACATAAAAACATACAAACTTCATAGAACTATGAATTAAAGATGTGTGTGTGGAAAAGTGCTGTGCTATCACCATGAATTAAAGATGTGTGTGTGGAAAAGTGCTGTGCTATCTTTAGTCTCAAAACAGAGTTAGATAAAGAGTCAGGCCCCAGTAATTATTTGCTCTGATTGTGACGTTACGTATATGTTCTACTTTTATAAAGAAAGCCCCAGTTATTATTTTACCAGCAGGCCGTGGGCTGTTTTATTCCGAACAGGTAAAATGACTGGTCAGCACTGATGACTCACCGTCTCGTGCTTTCATACCAGTGGTTCCGGTGTGAACTTTGACCACTCTAAGTGTATTGGGCCAGTCCCCTTAAGCCCCTCCTTATGGGGGATAAAATGGTTGTTTAGAGTTCTGTACAGCACACACACTCTACACTCCTTGACAACTGCACTCACCTGTGGACAGGTAAGAGCTGCGTACTTTTACAGAAAATGCAACTTTAGGGATAAACACTGAAACACTGAATAGAAACAGAAGGAAAACTGTATGAGGTTTAGCACTGAAACCTTGTACAGAAATAGTATAGTTACTTTAAACATGTGAAATTTAACAACTAAAAACAGTGCATACAAACACTATAGTTAGGACAAACGTGATATTTAACACAGACATTGTATGCAAATGCTGTAGTTCCCACATTCGTGTGAAATTTTACACTGAAACACATGGAAATGCTAAAATTCTGAAAAGCGTTTAAAAACGTAACAGTGTACTGGCTCGTTATATTTTTGGGAAAACGTGTGCAAACACTGAAACAAGTAGTATACAAATACTGTAATTGTAATAAATTTGAATTATTATTTATAATATTGATACATTGTATAGAAACAACATACACATGATAAATATGAATTTTGACACTGAAAAGAAACACTGTAATTATGATAAATAGGTGGAAATTTATAGACATTATATAGAAACTCTTTAGTTTAAGGAATTTTACAGAAACATTGTAAAGAAACACTGTTTTTATGATAAACATGTGAAATGAAATACTGAAACATATAACATATAACTCTAAACACTGTAAATACAATGGAGTCTAAGCTGGTCTGTTGAACTGAAATATATGGGGCTAGTTTCCCAGATCCAGATTAAGCCTAAATCTAGACTAAAAAGAATTTTTAAAGGCGATTCCTTATCGATACTAAAAATAGTCTGAGATTAGGTTGCCAGAAACCAGCACATGATGTACATTGCAGTTAAACTTCAGTATTTACTTAACGCCTTTTAAAGGCAATAAGACATTTCGGTTTAAATTCTGCCAACTGTTCTATATGTCAAAAAACTTTTGTAGACACTTTTTGTTTTGTTTTGCATTAAATATGGATTCCCCTAAAACAATGTCCTAATTAATACCACAGTTTTGTGTTACAGCTATTTTAACACATTGTGTCAGGCCTAAAGAACAGACTAAGACTGTGTAATGTGACCATATCTGTGTTAAAAATGTTGTGCTTTATATAATTTACAATTTGATAGTTTTAGTGTTTGATGGTAAGGTGTTTTCTGGCTGTACATTTCCTCATAAAGGTGTCGTTAACTTGCCTTTATGGGGGTAATAAGGCAATCTTGCCGTAGTCTATCCATTCTGAATCATCTTCTCTTCTACATCTCTCTACACCCTAAAAAATAAAGGTACTAAATAGGGTGATGCCATAGCAGAACTGCTTGTGGCTCCTCATAGAACGTTTTAGTGGATGGTTCTTTAAAAGAACAAATGAACAGTGTGAATGTGAAGAATATTGTTACTGAAAGAACTTCCACATAACGTAAATGTTATGTACCAATTAAAGGTTTTGCCTAGAGCTGTACATCCAAGTCCATTAAGAAACCTTTTTCCATTTCTTATCTTTCTTATCAGTTGATTCATCAATTCATTGTTATTTGCTGTGTGTAACAAGGAAGTTCTGCTGGTGCAACCTTACGCTGCTTTGGGTGACATCATTCTAAAGTAAATGTTAAAGTAGAGTGATTTGACTTTGTGGGATGAAAGCTGATTTAGCTACAGTAATGTATTTATAGAATAGAATAAGTCATGTCTAACAGGCATTGTAACAGGGAATGTAAAAGGCTGGGACAAAGAGTTTTAAACCACTATCGGCAACATACATCTAGTACTAGATGGCAACTTATAACGCTGAAAGAGAACCAAAAATGCTCTGTCTACAAGTCTACCTGTGGCCCTTAAGTTACAGCCAGTGAATGAATTGCTAAGAATGAAAACAAGTGGCCAGCTGATCAATCATCACCACAGCTCTGTGTTAAAACCAAAAGAGGAACTAGCCTTTACCGCACTAGTCTTGCAAGTCACACTTATGATAGCTACACTTTCTGACTATCAACAGAAAGTCTGGTAGCTTTCATCACTTACAGGGTGGCCAAAATCTTCCTACTGTAACAGGAAGGGGCTGTTTAACTGACATGCAAACCATCGATTCTTTTTGCGTAACATATGAGGGCAGGCAATTTTCAAAACTGTGCTACAACGAAAACAAAGCCACAAGAAAGAAATGTATGTCTGCTGATATATATCATTTCAAATAAAACTCCCGAATAACTTTAAAAGACTTAATGTCACAACGTTTTAAACCTTTTTTCAATCCAGTGACTTTATTGTCGCTGTCAGAAAAAGTAACTTTACAGGAGAAGGAAAAATGTACTTGACTTTAAAGTAAAGTAAAATTTTAAAATAACAAAATTGATACATTATCTGGCTACAAAAGGGTAATTATTGTCACCCTAAAGAAAAGCTGACTATTTGCTGCTGGTGCTAGCCATCATTTAGCACAATTAACAAAATGTGCTTCCCATTAAACGGATGAAACCCAGTGCACTTGAATTCTTTGTGCTTCTGTGATGGTTTGAAAGTTAAACTTTTAATACTATAGGGACTAATGTACTAGAGCAATGTGTCAAAAGTTCAATGCTTTTTCATTACTACAACGTGGTAAACTATTCAATACTCTATCAATACTTTCATTTAAATAGGATAACAATACCCCGGCATATTCTGCTTAAAAGTAAATTTAATTGTGCACGCTAATTTAGCTCAGATGCACAGAACATTTAACATTTTAAGAAACTTGTACTGATTAAACACTATTTAGTATTTTAAAAAATGTTAATTAAGCTGCATCAATTCCAACATTTTTCTGTGTTCAATCAAAGAAACAATGGATTTCTTTTTTACTTAAGTCAATATTCTGGTATTGTGAGGTACCCAAATGCAATCAAAATATGAAGAAGATGCTGGTGGGATTTGTTTATGATAGACTAAACTATGAATACAAAGCTCACAGTTAATGTAAACCTAGAAGTTAATTTACTTGGATAGCTTCAGGATAAAGAGCTCAAAATAACTGAGTTGCTCACAATAATTCAATTAAATCATGATTCCTTAGGAAACAAGTAAGTGCCTTGTGAAATCTTGAAAACAACTAAATTCAAATTGGTACAATTCAGTTTTATTTTTAAAAATACACTGAACATACAAAGGTGTCTGTAGGAATAATTCATACTGTATAGACGAAAACACAAAGAATTATGTTCTCAGCAGGTTTATATTACTTTCGTTTCATATTTAAATGAAACCAAAGTAATATTTCACCTACAGCACCGCTCAGGTCATCCGTAAATTCCCTTCACTGCAATCTAGTACTCTGCTTTTACCAGAAATAGAAACTCAAATGCAAATTTCTTCCTCCTGTTAGCAAATGGACTCAAAGTCCGTCGGCTCTTTTATGGTTTGCGGGATGTAATGACAGTTGCCTAGTGCTTTTTAATTGCTTACGACAGTAATAGGGATGATAAGGATGTAGTGCTCAGAAACCATAAAAAACAGGTGATATGAGGAGAACAACACATCAGGTTAGAAGTAACTAGACACCAGTTTATGCTTTACAGTGTCCCAATCTAATGCTCTAGCCACAAGCTAACATGTTAGTCACGATACAATACGATATGCTGTACTGTTACCTCCCTGCTAATGTACACTGTTGATCAGCCAAAGCATTTTTGGTTTCTGAACATTGCTTCTTCAGTTTTGCACAGGAGCTGCAAGGCTAACAAGTAATGTAAGCTTATGAAAGCTGTTAGTGTTGTAACAAACTGCATGTATAAATCATCACAGTTTGCTTCAAACCACACTGAGTTGGTAAGACACGTCAAATAGACTCACTTAAGTGGTTTCCAACACTGCATGACATACTGTTATTTATAAACAGGAACAAAAGAACAGACAAAATTCAGGTTTTAAGAGTGCTGCTATGACTGTTAGCTGGGTTAGGTAAAAACTGAGTATATTTTATTTTTGGGCCAAACCGCCACTTTAAACTCTGCTTTAAACACTGTTTACTGTTCAGTTATTAGTCATAGGGTTTAATGTCCTCGCATGTAATGTGTCCTAACCATAACATATCAGACTGACTGCTCTACTGACAGAACAGTAGCACTAATGATATGTGCAACTGGACCATGTGCTACTGAGCAACTCAGTTATCAACGGAGGTGATAAGACAGTCCAGATGCGACCATCGCTATGAGGAATTTACAGACACTGCTGTTTATATTTCTTGTGTTGTTTTAAGGGCTGTTATTACAGAGCCTCGCATGGACTTTCTGTTGAGTTATTGATCACTATTGATTTATCACTAGTTAAATGTAAAGGACTGAAGTTACAAAGTTCTGTCCTTGGCTTGAAAGTGAAAAATCTTGCTTTAATTTTTCTTAACCCTAAAATATTTTTTTCATTTGAGAATCCCCTTTGACAGTGTGAGGTAGTTAAAGATGTGGATTAAGTGTATGGTAAAAAAGGATGGTGTATAAAAATGGCTGGATTAGATTTAGAGAAAAGTACACCAAAGCAAAAGAAGATCTTGTGAAACAGAATCAGCAGGAATAAAGCTGTATTAAAGTACAAGCAAGACTGTGCTGGTGTTTGTGGTGGTTTTGACTTGGTTAAGACTGTGGATGATGGCTTAACACATTTTATTCGGATGAGGAGTGATATAGGGAAGCTTAGGGTTTAGTGCTAGGCCACTTCGTCTATTACATGCTGACAGAACACTATCAGGTAAAACCAAGTTTCGAAAGTGCTGTTGATGGTAGATCTTCTGGAGAATGTGCTTCACAGCATACAAGTACAAAAGGTTAACTCTAAGGGTCCACACTTCAATTCGTCACTCTTATAACTACATAACTTACATCTGAGATTCACAGCACGCTAATTACCGAAATAACTGTCCAGTTCATGCTCCACTCACAAATGCGCTCTTAAATGTTGTTATGTTGGCAAAAACTGTAGTGATCTTTGTTTCGAGTTTCTGGTTTTACATGCAACACTACCGAGCTGGCATATGTTGTTGTAGCTAAACCAGTCCGGTTGGAACGAAGTTTGCCACCATGTGGCCATTACCTTAATTACACGACTAAAAACTAGACCTGATTTTGTCCTACCAGTGTGACCTTTTACATGCATACAGAATAAAAATCACTTGAAACGAACAACACCCTAAATGTAGGTATTCTGACTATGCTATGATTTCTTATTAGTTGAAAAAGGATTTTTGCCAGTGTTCAGTAAAGCCTGCCAGTTGCTAGGAAAGAACACATTTGTTGGAGCAACATGGATAAAACAATTCATAGCAGTTATACAATAATAAGTCATGAGAACTCAATAATCAGGGGTGCCTAAACTTTTGCACACCACTCTATATAATATATGGAATTACCGAAAATAATACTATTAAAATAGCATAATAATAAATAGTAAAAATAATAATACTTTAATTAAGATTCTATTAATATTTTTAATTTTAATTAATGTATTTATTTATTCTAAACATCTCTTGTGGATTGTATTATTTAATTGACTCTATCTAAACTCTAATAAGCCTGTAGTAAATAGAGAAAGAAAATAAAGACAAATGCACTAAAACAAGTCTACCGACTAACCTTGCTTGTGTTTGGAACAGAAAGGCTTTTAGCATTGGAGTGCATGTAACACAGGGTTAATATTTCACCATTTCTCTCACAATGCGTACATGTTGTGTTGACAGAATTGTCTTTGCACTAGTCACAGCTTCCAGCCAGTGTTAACAAAAGGTGTGATTAAGAGGAAGTGGTATGCTGAGGGGAACAACAATGCTGGCCTGTGGTGTACTTAATCATAAAGTGTATTTGCATGTTTGTTTTTTTTGCCTGAGACTGACCATCTGAAACTGCTATTCTCTTTTTAGGACAAAAAGAAAAATCAGCCAAGATGTGCTGCGCGGGGTTTCTGAAAATAATGATGTTCATCTTCAACGGTTTGATCTTCGTAAGTCAAATTCTTTTTCTTATTCTTATTTGTAGTCTAATGTTAACAAGCTAATCTCAGCTAGTCTTGCTCTTTTGATTTACTGTAATAGATCTAAAGGAAGAATGGAACAATGAGGTAATAAAGACTAATAAAGACATCATAGTGATCTTCCAGCCACATATCTTAAAATAGCAGTAAGAATAGCAGTAAAAAATGTTTGTAATAGCAGTAATAAAAATGTTGGCATGATAAATCTTAAAATTAAACCTATCATGTCAACATAACTACTGTAAGCAGTAAACTGAAAGACAACGTGGTGTTGCTGTAATATATTCATACATTCAATTTCATTTTTTACGCCTTTTGAAAACATGAATGGACCGATCAGCTGGAATAAAATCTTGTTACATTAACATACTTTTAAAGTTAAGACTGCTTTTCTTTCTTCTCATGTAAAGCTGCCATCTCGGAGGTTCATGGTTTCATTATAATAGGGTATTTTATCACAGCAGGAATGCTGGACATGTTTAAATGATGTCAATGCATTTTTCAGTCCATATTCTTTTGTTAGTCACTGTACTAAAAGCACACTTGAATTTTTCCCAAGCTTTCTTATCTCAGCACAGGGTTAAATGGTTACATTTAATCTCTGTATATAAAGTACAATCATAACACGTCAGAGGCTCTTTATAGACCCTAAAAGCAAAAGGTCATGTGTGCCACATGATGATTATCGGCATTTTAACTGACCTCAGACCAGTTTTATCAGTCTCTGTATTGGGTAGAGTAAAGGTAAAGGTAAATAGGAACTGATTTTAAATCAGTACAAAAAGGGTAACGTCAACGCAACTCAGGTAGCACAAGCAGGACATCTTATCTGTGTGAAACTATGACTCGTACCATTTATCAGACTGTATCACATGTATACTTTTATAAGATAAGAATTACAGTATTTCATCTACGTGTACAATCGACAGACTATAAAAAAACAGCAGTTGGTATTTGAGTTTGAGTCAGGACCGAGACCGGGAGAGGCTGAGATCAGATTAAGACCGTTTCAGAATAATATATATATAAGAAAGGCAGAAAAACTGGAATTCACTTAAGATTCATTGCATATTCATTATCATCAAATTATATATACAAATAAATTATTTTATATAATACATTTTGTAAAATAAAACATTAAATAATATATAGCCTAGTAAAAACATCATTAATTGTTATAATATTATAGTCTTAATCCAACTTTGCGTTGTAACTTTTGGAGGCAAATGACGGTGGTTATTCTGTCCCTTCTTCTCTACAACATATTCAGAACCACCACCTGAAGTCAACTGACTATAAGCTAAATAACAAACATCCATTTTTATTCTTAAATGAAAACCTGCCCAGTTAAGACATCATGGGAAGGATCGGTCAGATCGTCAACTGGCAGCGAATAGATTTTATCTAAACATGTAGAGCAGTGATCTCAACTTCAGAATACCTGGGGGCCACCTAGCTAAGTGGTCTTCTCCAAGAAGGGCCAGTAGAAACAATGTTATCTCCTGTATTTTTTTCCAAGTATGAACTGTAACTAAATATAGGCACTCATTTAAGTGCATCGTCGACAATACTTAATAGCAAGCTACCGATGATGATGGTTACTGTAGTACTGTAAATACATAGGGCGTTTAATAAACATTTTATTGTTCACTTGAATTAAATGAACTTACAACTAACAGTAAATTAAATAGGACTCTTATTATGATAAGCATTGGTGTTTCTGCTGAACGCAAGTGTAGTTCTTATGCATTCTCAGTAGATTAGTTTGGTAATTCTGTTCGTTTCTTAATTCTGACAAGCTGTATCTACCACTGTTTGATGAATGAGACAGACTCATGGCAGACCTGCGAGTCAGTGCTTTGAGACTCATGATGTAGAGAAAGGACTGTTTGAGGTTTTGTTAATATTCAGTAATGACTGAAAATGATCTCAGACAGAGGCATTGTGCTCGGCTGGTCTCCAGAACAATTTCCATATTACCCTGAGAAAAATGATGTTGAGACTGAGACAAGACTGAGACCGGACTCGAGTACTACAACACAATAAATGAGTGAAAAAAGAGAAACAATGTTTTCATGCTTTTTGTTCTTTTACATGTCCATATATTTAATCGTTTCACTCTCGTTCTCTTTCATTTCGTTTCTCTTTACACACAGGGGACCCACAGTGACTCAAAGAACCACTTAAAGGCTTAAGTGTGTTTTCACATTTTAGAACAAGTTTTTTTTTGATCTGTGCTCCTCTAATCATGACACAGTTGCCTCGTCCACAGGGTTGTAATAACCAATTATTATACTCTCTATTACATGAATTATTATTATGATTATTTATTATTTGTGTGAATATTACATGATAATATCATTTATTCTCTCCATCATGGTTGACCTGTTGTAAATAAATGGTACACATTCTTTTTCTTTGTGGTTTTAAAATGTAAGCATTTACACGGCGCACAACAAGGAAGCTTTTTCAAAAATCTCACTCCCATTAACACCACCAACAGAGATTCACAGCGGGAAGTGATTTTGCACCATAATCTCTTTGTTGATGTTTTGACACTCGTCTACTTTGAGGAACACTTCCTATGTACACTGTAAAGTTCTCTAAAAGCAGAGTGACCCACACATGGAGATAAAAAATAATGTCATACACATTATTACTATTATTATTATTATTATTATTATTACATACATGAAGTTACATAAAAAAGAAGAAGAGGAACGAGAAAAAGGAAGAAGGAGAAAAGGCAGGGGAACATGAGAAGAAGGCGGCTGAGGGGGAGAAAAAGAAGATGAAGGAGGAGGAAGAGACAAAGTTAAAGAAGAAGAAGGTGTAGATGGAGAAGAAGGAGGGGGAGGAAGAGAAGTAGGAGGAAGAGGAGAAGATAAATAAGAAGTTTAATTTATTCTGCACCTCTCTTCTACCCAAGGTTGCCTTACAGAGGCAACAACAGCCAAAACAACAATACCAACAACAACCAAACACATAAAAACTACACCGTTAATGTCAGCAGCACTGAGACGGGTCATAGAGAACTGATAAAAGAGGATGGGTTTAAGCAAATCTGAAACAGGAGAGTGATGATCTAAGTTGAAGAAAATGAACTAAACAGCCTCGTTTTTTTGTCTTTCTTTTTCTTTCACACTCTTTCTCTGTCTCCTTTCGTTCTATCTCTCTCAGCTGGCAGGTGGAGTGATTCTAGGTGTGGGTATTTGGGTGACCGTAGACAAAAGTTCACTGCTGGGTGTATTAGAAGGGATCAAAGATGCACCACCTGAGTTAGCGCAGCTGGCCAACGTGGGCTACCTGCTGATCGCTGTAGGAGCTGTACTGGCCGTCATGGGCTTCCTGGGCTGCTGTGGAGCCATAACAGAGAACAAGTGCATGCTCCTCACCGTGAGTGACTTCTGTCTTTTTTACCCCTGTATGGGGGGGAAGGGACATTCATTTTTTGCAAAGGGGTCCATATATTACAAAGTTACACCACTGGTCTTAATTGTCCTGACTGAAGTTGACCAGCAATTTGAGCATTTGTAGATAAGCTATAGAGGCCAATAAAAACACCTTTGGCAACTTTGTGCTGTTTGGGAAATGTCCCATATTCAAAAGTGAGCTGCTCAAATATGAATAAAACTGAACTATCCATAGTATATAAGTGGTGATACCACAGAAAGACATTAATTAATCCAACGTGGATGAAAAATGGAGCACACTGCTGAAAAAACACTGGTCTGGTGGAGATTTGGCGCCCATACCAGCATCCAAAACACCATGTATTTTGCTGGTGACGAGCGTTGCTGGTCTACACTGGTGTTACTAGCAGGGAAATACATAAAAACTTTTGAAGTAAGCTGATAACGGACGGGTTAAGTATTTTGTAAGTTACACACATAAAAAAGTGTATCCTGACAAGGATAAATATGTCAGTCAGAACCGCTACCAGTGCAAGTAATGAATGGCAGTTCAACAAGCACTCGTTTGTTGTTGTTGTTGATAGCCATGTTAGCATTGGTGGGTGAGCTTTCTGAATCTCTCAGAGCTCTTTCTCCAAGTGAATGTCAAGAGAGACAGAGAGAAAAAAAGAGATGCAGCTAGGAAATAACACTTCTGTGCTTGTTTACTTTTCTTTCAGTTCTTCATCATTGTGCTCATCATCTTCATCGCCGAGGTGGCCGGCGCCATCGTCGTCCTCGTGTTCAAGCCTCTGGTAAGAACAGAGATCGAGAATACCTCGAAAACAACTTCATTTTCCATCAACACCAATCTGTCATTACTGGTTTGTGTTAATTAGCGATGTTCAGCTTGGGAACAAACCAACCTTTTTCAAATCAGCTCTTTTCAAACTTCGGTTCAGTCTAACTGAATCATTTTTTGTAGCGCCTGGGCCAAGGTCACGTTCACTTTATAGGCTGAAGACTGATGATAAAACTAGAACAATAATTTGCTAAAATATGTCTTGATTTGGTATTCCTGTATGTAATTTGCCTGTAATTCCGTTATCATGAATCGTTATGACATGCGCTTGATTCATTGACGAGCTTCGAAAGAATCGACTCATTAATCTGAACTGAACTTATTTAACAGTTAGCACAGAGCGCCCTCTGCTGGTTAGACACACAAAAGCACAAAAGATATTAAATTGAACAAGAAGAGATTAATCAAACCTGTCTCACTCCATCTCTCTCTCTCTCTCTCTCTCTCTCTCTCTCTCTCTCTCTCTCTCTCTCTCTCTCTCTCTCTCTCTCAGGCAAATGAAGCGTTGCAGAAGCTGAATCAAGAAGTTGTTGATCTTATCAAAAAGGACTATGGAAAAGATGATGCCTTTACAACAGTGATGAACGAAACTATGCGTCAGGTATGTAATAATAATGTTTGTAGGCATGTTTGCTGTTATTATTTAGGTAAATAACTGTGCCTCACTCTGTGCATGTGTGTTCTTACAGCTGACATGCTGTGGATACAACAACTACACTGACTTCACTGGATCCCCTTTTGAAACGGCCACCTCGCGTTACCCTGAGAGCTGTTGCCGCTCAAATGGAACGTGTATTGAGAGAAATGCAGAAGCCCAGGTACTCTTTTACAGTCAGATCTTAATCAAAATGCCTGAAAATACTGCACTGTGTAACTTGTCTGTACTGAATTCAGCCCAAAGATGTGGAGAGTAGTCTAAACTCACACACCAATAAAAGTGATCTTATTTAAATGAATAAAGGGCTCAAGCAGAAGTAACAGCAGCTAAATAAAAATCTGAACAGGAGCGAAAAAGAGATCTTAAACCTCTTTAAGTGGAATTGGAACTTCTTAGTACATCTGGCATCTATCAGCATAGGAACTGAAGTTTGTTAGGCTCTGTTCTTCTCTTTCTGGGGTCCTTTTGGTACAAAATGAAAGGACAGAACAGAATGAACTTAAACCTAAATGTGATCAGGAACTCAGTGGTGGAAAAGTGAAACAGTTAAAAAGTAGTTCATCATTAGATTATTATCATTTGAACATATTCAAATGAATATACAAATCCATCAAATGTTTTACTTAAATACATGTTAGTAAGTAAATATAAGTAGTTAGTACTCGCTTCTGATTCAGCCTTACTGACTTATCATAGTCTGACCGCAGTCAGTGCCCAACTCATCATCATTAAGAGTTAGATGTTGAGTTTAATGGGGTGAGATAGAGGTGTAGAATCAGTGCAGAACAGTAGTTGCCAGTGGCCTGATCACAATCTCAGTCATAATCTTAATGAATATTGCTGGTTTAAAAAACAAAATAGAAAACAGACAACTGTCAGTGTCATGTTAAAACCTCTTAACAATGGGTAAAAACCTCCTTTTATTTTAGGCAACATCTGAAAATGCCCAGCTGATTTGTGTGAACGTTTGATGATGAATGGACTAACATTATTTGGAATATGTGTAAAAAAATATGTGAAACTGCAAACAGTTGCATTAATTTAATAAGATCTATAGTTATATGTATCAGTATAGATAGATAAGTGGGGCTAAAGTTGGTGTGCCATGATGTTTTACTTGGCCCATCCAAAAGTTGCCTAATTTCCATACCTCTTCATCCAGTGATGGAAAAAAAAAACTTATTTTCCTACTCTTTATGTCCAGATCACTTCTTTAAAGATGGTACTTTTAAGTACTTTTAGTAGCAAAATATAATGAAATGTTATAAAATGACATTTTAAAAAATTAGAGTTATACCCCACCTACTATTTGTGTACTGTTCTAGTCTTTTTGGTCCCCGGCCCGTCACAAACATTTCATTTTGGCCTCCCAAGACAAAAAGTTTGGGCACTCCTGTACAAACGTTCTCCATTTTTTTGCAGGGAGTGCCAGGCTGTTTCAATTCTCTTGTGCAACTGCTGGAGGACAATGCTGCTGTGCTGGGGGGAGTGGCTATTGGCATCGCTGCTTTGGAGGTATCACACTCTGACCTTTGACCTCAGATCACCAATACACACCCAGACTATACAGGTGTTTGCAAAAGTTTGCACTGACCTGGTCAAATGACATGTTTTGTTAATTTGAAAGTGAAAATAAGATTACACACTCCACAAACGTTTTTTTTCACATTTTAATGCGCAATTTCTGTTTATTTGCTGAGTTTAAAATATGGGAAAAATATAAAAAGTAACATATTAAGTGTGTCATAACTTTTGAACAGGCCACACGCATTTATGTATTTTTTCCCAATGTAGTTAATGCTGTTAAATTCAACAAAGCATGTAATTTGACCAGGGGCGCCCAAATGTGCAAAGGTCTTAGGGAGAGAGCATATTTTTGCTTGTAAAATCACCACATTGTAACATCAGACTAAAGCATATAAACACAAATACAGTAAAACAGTAACAAGATTTTCTTACAAAACAACCACTCAGTAGTCAGACCCACAGGAGGGGAGTATTTAAGGTGAGACTAATTAGAGAAGTAAAGAGGTGCAGGTGGCTTGATCCTGGAAGCAGGGCTAGTACTCAGGAGAGAGAGACCTCTGGTGCCCAGGTGTGGAATTACTGACACTTACTGCCCAATATAAAAAAAAATCCCAGATGCCTGCTTTATAGTATATATAGCATTGAAATGAAAACTGTGTTATTACTTGTCGAAAATCCTCTTTAATCCTCACTTCCTGCTTTGTCTCTTATTCTCTTATTTCCCAGATTGCTGCAATGGTTGTCTCTATGGTCCTGTACAAAAACGTGGGAAAATAACTTCAAAGGCTGGGACTGCACCAAGACCTATGCACTTCATCACTGTACTACACTGAAAAAATAATGCACTGAATTTACTTGATTCAAAAGTGCACATCCCTCACTTCCATATGAATAAAATATACTACATCACCACAGTTGCTGCCAAATGTAAATAAATGTAAAGACTGTGTTGATACATAGACATATGTGGATGTACACATTTGAATCAAATAAGCTCAATGCATTACTTTTTCAGTTCACTGATACCACCACCTGCTGGAGGTGCTTCACCCAAACATTCCAATGTGACTACTGATGAATGAGAGCAAATGAGAACTCATTAGCAGCACTAGCACTGTTTGATGAAGTACCTTATTTAAAATAACGTTGCTAACATGGTGCCAACACACACTGTTTTGACTCCAGTCTGGTCTTTATTCCAAACGTACATTTTTTGGAATTAACCAATGATGAAAGCAAAATGCCTTGACCGGTTCTATTACTGGAAATGATGGGCTATATAGCTACAGTACATCATTACAGAGTCTTACAGTGTTTTAGTCTGGAAGTCTTGAAGTCTGGAAGTTAAAATAAATCACCCACCTACTGCATTTTCAAGTTGATTAGGTCAACACAGCTGAATTATTACTTTTTTCTTTTTGTAAATGAAGAGAATGAAGAATATAAGGTTATTTCTGCCGGAGGTCTTTCTGTATGTATTTTAAAGACCCCAAGGCAAGATTAAGTGGAGTGCATTACTGCATGATAGACTTGCAATGCGCTTTACTTTTCTTGTAAAACTTTCTTGATTAGACTTTTTCATGTGATAGAATGTACTGCACATATTTTGTATTGTTTATGTCACTATTGAACTGTAAGGAAATGTTTGTGTCGTGTGAAGTTAAATTAAAGATTTTTGAAGGTGCTTGTCTGTTTTTTTGTCATGACTGCATTTTTGTCTACTAGGCCAAAGAGATTGAATTTGAACTAGCAGTGACAGAATTATCTCTAAACAGCTGCAGGCAATTTACTTTAGTAGAAAGAGGGTCTAGACTACGTACCACACTGGCCAAAATGCTCAGTTTAACCATGGCTACATCTGTAGTAAACATGCTTACATGCCACTTACATCAGTTTACGGAGCAGTCTCTAAAGTAAGATTTCCTGTTTAAAGACAGGAAGTTGAAAATAGTAGAGAAGATAAGTGCCTTGGTATGGATGCTTGTTCTTCATTTATTTATTTATTTGCTAGCTGGCTGAATTATTCCTTAACAAAGAAAAAACTTTGAGTTTGAGTTGCTGTATCAATAATGCTAGCTATGCTCACAGAGTGTATTTATAAGCCTCCAGGTCAGGGGCAGTAGTAAGAATTTGTTAAGAGCCATAGGTATTCTCAATGATTGTGTTATGTATTTGCATAATGCATGCTGGGTATTGTAGTGAAAGAACACAGATGGAAGTAAACATGAAAATGACAAAATCATGAATTCTGCCTAACCAATGGGGATGAGAGGTGGCGTACTGCACTACAGAATACTGCACAACATGATGAATTACATATTAAACAGCAGTTTAGGCCGGAATGCCCCAACAATAAGGCTACCTGTTTCTGCACCTCTTTTCTGTCAGTTTCATTTGATTTCTTTCCTTCTAGTTTCTTGCATTTCCCAACTATGGCTTCAGTAACAAACTCTCCCCTAGTTCTTTGACCTCTCACCAGACTCCAGAAAATTAGCAAACTGTGCTAATGATTACTGGTACTCCCCTTTGCCAAGCACTTTGTTTGCCACATTTGGAAAAGGAAATGAACCACCCAGCTGGACTATGCAAATCCTGGAATATATAAAATAAATTACCACAAGGGGGCGCTGATTTCCGGATTTTGAACCTATCGCTTTAGCGTGTTAAGCCATTAGATCATCATTTCTCAGTCCTGGTCCTGGAGCACATTTAAGTGTTTTTCCCACTCTAAAATACCGGACCCAATGTATTAGCTAATTAAAAATATCCACAGAAACATTATTAATCCCCAAGAAAGTTGCAAGAAGAACCTTGCAGACTCTTGCTCATCCAAAGTTTCTTCTGTAGTCAAGGGTATTAATAAGTAATTTGTCGCCCTTTGCTGCAGTAACAGCCTCTGCTCTTCTGGGAAGGTTTTACAATAGAGATGTTGGAACATTGCTGTGAGTATTTGATTGAATTTAGCCACACGAGCATTAATGAGGTCAGGTACTGACGTTGGGTGATTTGTTCTGGATCACTCCAGCTCATCCCAAAGATTTTGGATGGAGCTCCAACACTCCAGAGAAGACTATATGCTAGGGGCTTTATACCCCTCTAGCAGACACTTGGCATGTGTGGCTGCACTAGAGTATCCCATTCTACTGGCAGTGCTTTTCTCTGGAGATTATACAAGCTGTGTGAACACCAGTGTTAGTAATGGTGCACCTCAAAGTAGCTGAACTCACTAATTAGCAGGAGTGATGGGATCCTTTTGGACGTATAGTAGGTGTGCCTAATAAAGAGGCAACTCAGTGTAAACGTCTGTGACTTGGCCATCCTACTACTGTGCCTTAAGGGCATTTTGAAGTTTGTCTTGACACGTAAAGCTGAATTTGTGCTTTTGGTGAAAAAATCCACGGGAGAAACGCTCAGACTTGACACACTTATGTTTCTGTTATTCTTTTTTCAGAAGTTGACGGAAGAGGCTTGAGGTACGTTTGTGGAAGGAAACAACACTCAAGCCACTTCTCAGTCGCCAATGACTCAGCTTTAAATACTGAACTGTCTGATGTAACTTTTTACTATTTGCTTGTGAGGTGGGCTTATGGGTGCATGTTTTCATATATATGCATGCATACATACATACATACATACATACATACACACACAAGTGTACGTGCGTTTATGTGCATCTTTGTGTCATGGTTTGTATTATTCATTTCATTACATTGCATGACAGCATAAAAAAAGTCTATGAGGAAGTGGCTGGATCTTCGTGTGTATCTGCACTGCACGAGGGGGACTTGACATAGTTCAGTTTCTTTCAGTGTGTTTTGAATACCAGCTGTAGGTCTCTTTCAGGAATAACTGGGGAAAACAAAACACCATCAAGATGTGGATCCTGAAAGTAATTATGTGTGTCTTCAATGGTGTGATATTTGTAAGTAACAGTTTTCTTTACTTCTTTTACACAATAATAATGCTGATTATAATTCCAGAACTATAGACACTGTGCTAACTTAGTCACATGAGATCTATTTTGCTAATTTTGTCACTAGATCTACAGAGCTGAAGGGTATTTGAATAGTGTTAGCCCAATTAATTCATATTAGAAGATACTGATACAGATGATAGTACAGTTCAATTATCTTTATCTCAAGAGTGCTCAAGGTCTTTTTAGGCTTGTACTCATTTTCTGTGTACTAAAGACTAAGACAGATCCAGATACATGGTACACCTTTAAAATGGTTCTTCAAGGGTTCTTTAGTACAGGCAATGGTTCTATATAAAACCATGAACATTCAAAAACATTGAAATGTGTAAATGGTTCTTTTTATGGTCAAATAGTTCTCCTCTATGATGGAAAACCAGTTGTTCTTTAAAGAACCCTTTTAAAAAATGGTTCTACATAGCACCAAGAAGGGTTCCACTACGTTATGACTCGAACTCTTTTACAGTACTATATGTAACCTTTTTACTGGGTGTTATTAATTCGGTAACACTTTATGTAAATGATTCATAAACTCTTAATAGAGTATCAGTAACGCATCAACGACATATCAGTGAAATAGCAATAGTGAAGCATCTGAATACATCTTGAAAATATCTTGAAGATGTACTGTTGATACATTACTTACATTAAGTAGATGTACTGTTGAAATGTTACATTAAGTAGACTTTATATGTTACTTCTATTACGCAAAACCTAACCTAACCAAACCTAGCCCTGACCCTAATCCTAACCCTAACCTTAACCAAAACCTAATCTAGTTAAGCTCCAGTTACAGAATAGTGTCAGCAGCAGGTCTATAACAGCTTGTTGAGGATGTTGAGATGGTCTCTATTAGACCTGTTACATGTTCAGTGACCTCTCAGGTTAAACATCTACAGATATGAACTTGGACACTCCAAATAAAGTAAAAAAACAACTGAATTCAAAACTGTAAACTAATTTTATTTACACAGTTCATAAAAAGTATCTTGATAATCTACTGAATGTATTCACTGCTGCTACACCATTAATGTATTGTTGGTGTGTTACTGAGGGTCTGTTGAGTGTTTATTTCATCTAAAAAGACCACTGAAAATAAAGTGTTATCTAAATTCAATCAATAAAATATATAATGCTACCTCATGCTTCCAGAGTGCTGCTACTCTGGACTGTTTGTTCAGTTTTCTTCACTTAAAATGACACCAAAGAGAATGTTAGACAGTACTGTAAACGCTAACCAGAGAGAAACAACTTTTTCAGAAATACTTACACTAAGACTTCAAATAAACTTACTATTTATTTACTTTCCTTTGATACAGTTGTAGTTGAACTGCACTTTCAAACCAGTCTAAATCACTTATCAATCCGCATTTAGTGCAGTTAACTAAGGTCTTGTTATCTTGCAGTATCGCTACAACTAAGAGTCAACATTGTTGTGTTCAATATCTGTGTACTGTACAGAATAGGAGTGGACAATAATGATATTTATGATTATTGTGATAACATTACATTATCGCAATGTGCTCTTGTGAGCATATTTGTGAATACTGTCAGTACTTAATGAACACTAACCTACTGCATGTTTCATTACATGGAGAAAATAATTAGTCCTGTGTAATTAAATTAGTTCAGTGCAGTTTGTGAAACAGTAAATGAAAATCACTATATTCACGTTTTTGAAAGTATTTTTCAAAATTTGGCACTACTATTTTTTAAGCTAAATATTGTGATGCATATCGTGTACCGAGGAAATGTGTCGAAGTATTGTGATGTTATTTTTTTGCCGAATCGGCGGCAAATCGATCTCTTGTATAGACAGCATATTGCCCTGCACAATTCCAGAAGGAATTTCCAGTAAAGCCAGTTACCCCAAAGTGAGAACACCCTATTGGGCAGGCTTGAGTTTTGGCTTAGATTTTTCCAGAAAACTCCAAAATCTTGCATATCTCTTTTGTTATAAACCTATAATGGATGCCTTCTGTACCAGCATTATTGCTGTATTTTTAGCATTATTTTGAGACATATTTGTTAGATAATGAGTGCTATATACATATAGTTGTGCTTTGTGATTAACATTACTTTGAAAGAAGAGTTAAAACTGTATAAAAAGTTAAACAAATAGATTTCCTTTCTGGAAATGTGCTTGCAACCCATTGTCAATGGACTAAATTGCTTGGTAGAACAGCTGTCTATTATTACTAATAATAAATGAAACGATGCCCTGAATATTGGTTGATCATATTGTATTTTCTCACTATTTTATAAACGTTTTTAGCCTCTTGAAGTCATGTGTCGTGCGATTTTACCACAGTTAAGGGGATTTTGATAGCGATGTTTCATTCTATTTGTCACCATTTGCTTAACTTTGTGGAGCACTGTTTCTTCTCTATTTCACTTTTGCCTTCTAATATGTTTTTTTCTGTTTTTGGCCTGTCTCTGTCTAGCTGGCTGGTGGAGTGGCTGTGTCTGTCGGGATTTTGGTTGCAATGAGCAGCAAGTATCTGCGAATTGTCTTAGATCACATTAAAGACTCTCCCCCAGCGTTGGCGCAGGTGGGCAACGTGGGCTACCTGCTGATCGCAGTAGGGGCTGTCCTGGCCATTATGGGCTTTCTGGGCTGCTGTGGAGCCTTATGCGAAAGCAAGTGTATGCTGCTGACAGTAAGTGACCATGACCTTTGACCCTGGTCATTAGAGTGTAGAGTTGAAATTGAACACTGAGCTCAGCGTGTATCCTTTCAGCTTTGATTTGAGGGTATTTACATCCAAATTGGGTGAACAGTGTAGGAATTACAATGATTTTCAGACTTGTCATGTTTAATTTCAGTACGCTGTGGTAGACAGCTAAAATAACAATAACTTTGTCAACATCCAAAAATTTTTGGACTTGACTGTAGTAAAAGTATTTTTGCTGTCCAAAACAATCAGTGAACCTATATGCGTCTTCTATATTTTTATATATAAAGTTGACAGTGATGAACCTCCTGAAAAGGCTGAATAATTTGTCAGTTTAATTTGTTACAATCATCATACTCATTATATTTAAACTCTGCACATACAAAAACACTTCATTGTCCATTTTATTCATTTATGTTTGACTGGAAACAAAAGCTTTAAATTTATAAAACAGTGGAATTTTTTTTTTTTTTTTGTGGCATCTAGGTAGATACAGCCAAGCTGGCTGTCCCATTGGTTAGGATTTCAGGGGCTGAACTGAAAGCCTAAAATGTTAGATTAAGAGGAATCAACCAATCACATTTTGATTTTCATTGAGTGGGTCCAATTTTCAGTCTAGATCTTCTGGAAGTCCTTGATAGGTCACTGACAGAGCATGAGTGGTAGCCTGACCAGTGCGTTTCAATCAGTTGTTAGAAATGGAAATGTCAGGACTCCTTACTGTAAACCCGCAACATACACTATATGGACAAAAGTATTGGGACACCTACACATTACACCTACTGGAGCTTTTATGACATCCCATTCTAAATCCATAGGCATTAATATGGAGTTGGTCCCCCATTGCAGCTATAAGAGCTGTGTCTGTGTGTCTTTGGAAATTTTTGCCTAGCTCGCAATCTCTGTTCACGTTCATTCATCAATGGGGTTGAGGTCAGGGCTCTGTGAGGGCCAGTTGAGTTCTTCCACATCAAACTCACCCAACCATGCCTTTATGGACCTTGCATTGTGCACTGGGGCTCAGTCATGCTGGAACAGAAAAGGGTCTTCCCCAAAGTGTTCACACAAAGTTGGAAGCATACAACTGTCCAAAATGTGTTGGTCTGCTGAAGCATTTAGATTTCCCTTCATTGGAACTAAGGGGTCTAGGCCAACCCTGAAAACAACCCCACAGCATTATCCCTCCTCCACCAAACTTTACAGTTGGCAAAATGCAGTCAGGCAGGTAATGTTCTCCTGACATTCGCCAAACCCAGACTCGTCCATCAGACTGCCAGACAGCGAAGCGTGATTTGTCACTGCACAGAATACGTCATAGAGTCCAGTGGCAGCGTGCTCTGTGACGCTTGGCACTGTGCTCGGTGATGTGAGGCTTGCATGCAGCTGCTCGGCCATGGAAACCCATGTCATGTTACTCCTGACGCACAGTTTCTGTGCTGATGTTAATGCCAGAGGAGGTTTGGGTCTCTGTGGTAATTGAGTCAGCAGAGTCGGCAACTTTTATGCACTATGTGCCTCAACACTCAGTGACCCACTCTGTAACTTTATGTGGTCTGCCACTTTGTGTTTCAGTTGCTGTGGTTCCTAAACACTTCTGCTTTTGTAACTGACTGATTGTGGAATAACTAGGAGGGATGAAATTTTGCTAACTGACTTGCTGCAACAGTGGCATCCTATTATAATACCATGCACAAATTCAATGAGTTCTGTAAAATGACCCATTCTTTCACAAATGTTTGTAAAGGCATACTGCATGGCTAGGTGCTTATTTTTATACACCTGTGGCAATGAGACCGAATGGAACACCCGAATTAAGAGGTGTGTTCCAAAACTTTTGTCCATATAGTGTATCAGATGTATTGTAGCATAGGGTGTGCACAGAAGTAGTCTGGATAACTCAAAGTTTGTGCCTATGACTAGGCTTCATTTAGAACTGACACAGCAAGCAGAATAAAAGAGAAAGTTTTGCTCTTATTTCCAAATGGAGAGAACATGCTTTTTAAGCCTCGCATCACATATTTAAATATACAAATGAAAACCTTTAATGACTGTTTTAAAAACTAAATACAGACCAGTTAAGCATGCACAAGGCATCATGGGAGCCAATGCCACAATATGTTGATGCGTGTTTCATAGTTAAAATAAAACATGGAACGTCTTTAACAAGCTCTAAATGCCTGTATGTAATCTAGACTGGCCAAAACAAATTCACATGAATCACAGTTAGCCTAGTGCTAACCTACGACTAGGATTCCATATAGGCACTAGCAGAAATTAGCCTTTTCGCAGAGGTTGGTTTTGGCATGAATGATAATTTACTGAGATTCAATGGGTTTAAAACCCAGGTACTAAACATTGCTCTATTTAACATGTCATTTCCTTCACATGTTCTTTCAGTTCTTCATCATTATCCTCATTGTCTTCCTCGCTGAGGTGGCCGGAGCAGTAATCATTTTGCTTTTCAAGCCTACGGTAAGAGCAAGACTTAAGGATGCAATAGGACAAGGTACTATTATTGCTCTTCTTTCTTTCATCCCTTCATTCTCCCATAGAAAACAGCACACACACATATTTGTAAGCCACTTATCCTTCTGGGTCATGGGGGGTTCTGGAGCCTATCCCAGCAGTCATTGAGCAGAAGACAGGACAAAGAGCCACACTTGAAATGAACAGCAAGCATCTGCAGGGAGAACTTATGATGGTCTTTTCTCCTGCCTTAGTGCAACTGGCTACTCTGCTGATAACACTGAAGACAGTACTGACCCTCATGAACTTATTTGCTCTATATCCTCTATCCAACCCTACTATCCTTTCTTGCCATCACTTCCATAGAAATTCATTCACTTTGCTACTCAAATTATGAGCTACAACTACCAGATAGTAAACACAGATTGACCCACAGAATAAGACTACATTTCCTACCGAGTGCACTCAAAATATACACTATATGTCCAAAAGTATCCAGATACCTAATCAGTGAAATGAACTACTTTAAGGTGCACTGATTGCTGAGACACTCCATTGTGCAAACTCAGTTTGTATAATCTCTAGAGAAAAGCACTGATCAATAGAATGGGACACTCTGGAGCAGCAGCACATGAGCGTAGGGTCACTATCAGTTAGAAGGGTATAAAGCCCCTTCATCATTGGGCTGTGCAGCGGTGGAACTGTGTTCCTTAGAGTGATGGAGCTCATCTAATACCTTTGGGATGAGCTGGAGTGATCCAGAACTAATCATCCATCATCAGTACCTGACCTTACTGATGATCTTGTGGCTGAATGCAATCAGATGCTCACTGCAATATTCTAACAGCTTGTGTAAAGCCTTCTCAGAAGAGTAGAGGCTGTTACTGCAGCAAAGGGGAACAAACTCCCTATTAACATCCTTGATTTCAGAAGAAACTCTGAATAAGAAGGTCTACAAACTTCTGGGCATAAAGTGTAGCTTGATACTTAAACCTACACTCTTAAAAAAGAAGGTTCTTTATCAAATCGAAAGGTTCTATATGTGTTCTATATAGAACCGTTTTATGCATGAATAGTTCTTTGCATGGTGATATGTTCTTCAGACTGATCGTGAATGTGCTGTAAATGGCTCTATAGAGCACCAAAAAGGGTTTTACTATTGTTATGATGTCAAGCTTGTAACAATAGAAGAACCCTTTTCAGTGCTACATAGAACCATATACAACACATTCTCCTTCAATCTGAAGAACTCTTTCACCATGCAAAGAACTATTTAAGCAAGATATGGTTTTGTACAGAGCTTGTGGTTCTAAATAGAACCATTCTCTTTACTAAAGATCCCTTGAACAACTACCTTTTTTTGCACATGTACAAAATCAAACTGCACTTAAAATAGAACACTGAAACCACAGCCGGCCCACGTTTGTGTTATTATTAATACCAAATAACTTTCATTTCCTCTTTAATTGAAAAGGTAACAGAAGAACACTATGTTCACTAACTAGAATATCTAACTAGAATATCTAGAATATTCCCTGTATCTTCAGCAAAACACCAAATATTTTTAGGAATTATCTCGAAAACAACTTCATTTTCCATCAACACCAATCTGTCATTCCTGGTTTGTGTTAATTAGCGATGTTCAACTTGGGAACAAACCAACCTTTTCAAATCAGCTCTTTTCAAATTTGTCGAACCGATTCAGTCTAACTGAATCATTTTTTGTAGCGCCTGGGCCAAGGTCACGTTCATGTTATAGGCTGAAGACTGATGATAAAACTAGAACAATAATTTGCTAAAATATGTCTTAATTTGGTATTCCTGTGTGTAATTTGCAGGTAATACCGTTATCATGAATCGTTATGACATGCGCTTGATTCATTGACGAGCTTCGAAAGAATCGACTCATTAATCTGAACTGAACTTATTTAACAGTTAGCACAGAGCCCCCTCTGCTGGTTAGACACAGAAAAGCACAAAAGATATGAAATTGAACAAGAAGAGATTAATCAAACCTGTCTCACTCCATCTCTCTCTCTCTCTCTCTCTCTCTCTCTCTCTCTCTCTCAGGCAAATGAAGTGTTGCAGAAGCTGAATCAAGAAGTTGTTGATCTTATCAAAAAGGACTATGGAAGTGATGACGCCTTTACAACAGTGATGAACGAAACTATGTCTCAGGTATGTAATAATAATGTTTGTAGACATATTTCCTGTTATTATTTAGGTAAATAACTGTGCCTCACTCTGTGCATGTGTGTCCTTACAGCTGACATGCTGTGGATACAACAACTACACTGACTTCACTGGATCCCCGTTTCAAACGACCACCTCGCGTTACCCTGAGAGCTGTTGCCGCTCAAATGGAACGTGTATTGAGAGAAATGCAGAAGCCCAGGTACTCTTTTACAGTCAGATCTTAATCAAAATGCCTGAAAATACTGCACTGTGTAACTTGTCTGTACTGAATTCAGCCCAAAGATGTGGAGAGTAGTCTAAACTCACACACCAGTAAAAGTGATCTTATTTAAATGAATGAAGGGCTCAAGCAGAAGTAACAGCAGCTAAATAAAAATCTGAACAGGAGCGAAAAAGAGATCTTAAACCTCTTTAAGTGGAATTGGAACTTCTTAGTACATCTGGCATCTATCAGCATAGGAACTGAAGTTTGTTAGGCTCTGTTCTTCTCTTTCTGGGGTCCTTTTGGTACAAAATGAAAGGACAGAACAGAATGAACTTAAACCTATTATTAGCATTTGAACATATTCAAATGAATATACAAATCCATCAAATGTTTTACTTAAATACATGTTAATAAGTGAATATAAGTCGTTAGTACTCGCTTCTGATTCAGCCTTACTGACTTATCATAGTCTGACCGCAGTCAGTGCCCAACTCATCATCATTAAGAGTTAGATGTTGAGTTTAACGGGGTGAGATAGAGGTGTGGAATCAGTGCAGGACAGTAGTTGCCAGTGGCCTGATCACAATCTCAGTCATAATCTTAATGAATATTGCTGGTTTAAAAAACAAAATAGAAAACAGACAACTGTCAGTGTCATGTTAAAACCTCTTAACAATGGGTAAAAACCTCCTTTTATTTTAGGCAACATCTGAAAATGCCCAGCTGATTTGTGTGAACGTTTCATGATGAATGGACTAACATTATTTGGAATATGTGTAAAAAATTATGTGAAACTGCAAACAGTTACATTAATTTAATAAGATATATGTATCAGTATAGATAGTTATATGTATCAGTATAGATAGATAAGTGGGGCTAAAGTTGGTCTGCAATGATATTTTACTTGACCCACCCAAAAGTTGCCTAATTTCTGTACCTCTTCATCCAGTGATGGAAAAAAAACTTATTTTCCTACTCTTTATGTCCAGATCACTTCTTTAAAGATGGTACTTTTAAGTACTTTTAGTAGCAAAATATAATGAAATGTTATAAAATGACATTTTAAAAGATTAGAGTTATACCCCACCTACTATTTGTGTACTGTTCTAGTCTTTTTGGTCCCCGGCCCGTCACAAACATTTCATTTTGGCCTCCCAAGACAAAAAGTTTGGGCACTCCTGTACAAACATTCTCCATTTTTTTGCAGGGAGTGCGAGGCTGTTTCAATTCTTTTGTGCAACTGCTGGAGGACAATGCTGCTGTGCTGGGGGGAGTGGCTATTGGCATCGCTGCTTTGGAGGTATCACATTCTGACCTTTGACCTCAGATCACCAATACACACTCAGACTATACAGGTGTTTGCAAAAGTTTGCACTGACCTGGTCAAATGACATGTTTTGTTGATTTGAAAGTGAAAATAAGATTACACACTCCACAAACGTTTTTTTTTCACATTTTAATGCGCAATTTCTGTTTATTTGAGTTTAAAATATGGGAAAAATATAAAAAGTAACATATTAAGTGTGTCATAACTTTTGAACAGGCCACACGCATTTATGTATTTTTTCCCAATGTAGTTAATGCTGTTAAATTCAACAAAGCATGTAATTTGACCAGGGGCGCCCAAATGTGCAAAGGTCTTAGGGAGAGAGCATAATTTTGCTTGTAAAATCACCACATTGTAACATCAGACTAAAGCATATAAACACAAATACAGTAAAACAGTAACAAGATTTTCTTATTTTGAAAAAAAAAGTAGTTAATATTTTGTGAGCTAATTTAAAGATCAAAATTTGGTTCCAGATTTCTCCTCAGTGTCCTTAGACATCACATGGATTTATTTGATTCCATCAGCAGCACATCTGATTTAATATAATGAAGCACTGATTAGCCAAACCAGGTGTTGGATGATGAGCAAAATTAATAAAGGGCGGTGATGAGGAGACGTTTGGAAATGGTTAAAGGACCACAATAACATGCATACAATCACTACTTATTGCAGTACGACTATATGTATTTATGTGTTTTCTGAGAAAATACAAGCTTACTGTGACAACATAAACTTGTGAAGTTGTGAGGGATCCATTTGCTGGTTTATTAACAACGGCAATCCGACGCTCATAGTAAAAAAGGCAGAGGACAAAGGTCATAACAGTAAACCAGTCCAATGACTCAGGCAGACAATGCAAAAAAGGACAAAAGACCAAAAAGTCAGACAGAGGTTCCAAACACCAGAGGGTCAAACAAAACAACCACTCAGTAGTTAGACCCACAGGAACTGGCAATACTTCACATTGACTGGCTGCATTTGGGGAGTCTTTAAGGTGAGACTAATTAGAGAAGTAAAGAGGTGCAGGTGGCTTGATCCTGGAAGCAGGGCTAGTACTCAGGAGAGAGAGACCTCTGGTGCCCAGGTGTGGAATTACTGACACTTACTGCCCAATATAAAAAAAAATCCCAGATGCCTGCTTTATACTATATATAGCATTGAAATGAAAACTGTGTTATTACTTGTCGAAAATCCTCTTTAATCCTCACTTCCTGCTTTGTCTCTTATTCTCTTATTTCCCAGATTGCTGCAATGGTTGTCTCTATGGTCCTGTACAAAAACGTGGGAAAATAACTTCAAAGGCTGGGACTGCACCAAGACCTGTGCACTTCATCACTGTACTACACTGAAAAAATAATGCACTGAATTTACTTGATTCAAAAGTGCACATCCCTCACTTCCATATGAATAAAATATACTACATCACCACAGTTGCTGCCAAATGTAAATAAATGTAAAGACTGTGTTGATACATAGACATATGTGGATGTACACATTTGAATCAAATAAGCTCAATGCATTACTTTTTCAGTTCACTGATACCACCACCTGCTGGAGGTGCTTCACCCAAACATTCCAATGTGGCTACTGATGAATGAGAGCAAATGAGAACTCATTAGCAGCACTAGCACTGTTTGATGAAGTACCTTATTTAAAATAACGTTGCTAACATGGTGCCAACACACACTGTTTTGACTCCAGTCTGGTCTTTATTCCAAACGTACATTTTTTGGATTAACCAATGATGAAAGCAAAATGCCTTGACCGGTTCTATTACTGGAAATGATGGGCTATATAGCTACAGTACATCATTACAGAGTCTTACAGTATTTTAGTAACACAAAGTCTGGAAGTCTTGAAGTCTGGAAGTTAAAATAAATCACCCACCTACTGCATTTTCAAGTTGATTAGGTCAACACAGCTGAATTATTACTTTTTTCTTTTTGTAAATGCAGAGAATGAAGAATATAAGGTTATTTCTGCCGGAGGTCTTTCTGTATGTATTTTAAAGAACCCAAGGCAAGATTAAGTGGAGTGCATTACTGCATGATAGACTTGCAATGCGCTTTACTTTTCTTGTAAAACTTTCTTGATTAGACTTTTTCATGTGATAGAATGTACTGCACATATTTGTATTGTTTATGTCACTATTGAACTGTAAGGAAATGTTTGTGTCGTGTGAAGTTAAATTAAAGATTTTTGAAGGTGCTTGTCTGTTTTTTTGTCATGACTGCTTTCTTGTCTACTGGGCCCAAGAGATCGAATTTAAACTAGCAGTGACAGAATTATCTCTAAACAGCTGCAGGCAATTTACTTTAGTAGAAAGAGGGTCTAGACTACGTACCACACTGGCCAAAATGCTCAGTTTAACCATGGCTACATCTGTAGTAAACATGCTTACATGCCACTTACATCAGTTTACGGAGCAGTCTCTAAAGTAAGATTTCCTGTTTAAAGACAGGAAGTTGAAAATAGTAGAGAAGATAAGTGCCTTGGTATGGATGCTTGTTCTTCATTTATTTATTTATTTGCTCGCTGGCTGAATTATTCCTTAACAAAGAAAAAACTTTGAGTTTGAGTTGCTGTATCAATAATGCTAGCTATGCTCACAGAGTGTATTTATAAGCCTCCAGGTCAGGGGCAGTAGTGAGGATTTGTTAAGAGCCATAGGTATTCTCAATGATTGTGTTATGTATTTGCATAATGCATGCTGGGTATTGTAGTGAAAGAACACAGATGGAAGTAAACATGAAAATGACAAAATCATGAATTCTGCCTAACCAATGGGGATGAGAGGTGGCGTACTGCACTACAGAATACTGCACAACATGATGAATTACATATTAAACAGCAGCTTAGGCCGGAATGCCCCAACAATAAGGCTACCTGTTTCTGCACCTCTTTTCTGTCAGTTTTATTTGATTTCTTTCCTTCTAGTTTCTTGCATCATTTCCCAACTATGGCTTCAGTAACAAACTCTCCCCTAGTTCTTTGACCTCTCACCAGACTCCAGAAAATTAGCAAACTGTAAATCCTGGAATATATTAATAAATTACCACAAGGGGGCGCTGAGGACTGGATTTTGAACCTAACGTTTTAGCGTGTTAAGCCATTAGATCATCATTTCTCAGTCCTGGTCCTGGAGCAGCCAATCACCGCACATTTAAGCATTTTTCCCACTCTAAAATACCGGACCCAATGTATTAGCTAATTAAAAATATCCACAGAAACATTATTAATCCCCAAGGAAGTTGCGAGAAGAAGCTTGCAGACTCTTGCTCATCCAAAGTTTCTTCTGTAGTCAAGGGTATTAATAAGTAATTTGTCGCCCTTTGTTGCAGTAACAGCCTCTGCTCTTCTGGGAAGGCTTTACAATAGAGATGTTGGAACATTGCTGTGAGTATTTGATTGAATTTAGTCACATGAGCATTAATGTGGTCAGGTACTGACGTTGGGTGATTTGTTCTGGATCACTCCAGCTCATCCCAAAGATTTTGGATGGAGCTCCATCACTCCAGAGAAGACTATATGCTAGGGGTTTTATACCCCTCTAGCAGACACTTGGCATTGGGCATGGAGATGGCATGTGTGGCTGCACTAGAGTATCCCATTCTACTGGCAGTGCTTTTCTCTGGAGATTATACAAGCTGTGTGAACACCAGTGTTAGTAATGGTGCACCTCAAAGTAGCTGAACTCACTAATTAGCAGGAGTGATGGGATCCTTTTGGACATATAGTAGGTGTGCCTAATAAAGAGGCAACTCAGTGTAAACGTCTGTGACTTGGCCATCCTACTACTGTGCCTTAAGGGCATTTTGAACTTTGTCTTGACACGTAAAGCTGGAATTTGTGCTTTTGGTGAAAAAATCCACAGGAGAAACGCTCAGACTTGACACACTTATGTTTCTGTTATTCTTTTTTCAGAAGTTGACGGAAGAGGCTTAAGGTACGTTTGTGGAAGGAAACAACACTAAAACCACTTCTCAGCCACCAATGACTAAGCTTTAAATACTGTCTGATGTAACTTTTTACTATTTGCTTGTGAGGTGGGCTTATGGGTGCATGTTTTCATATATATGCATGCATACATAAATACATACATACATACATACAAACAAACATACACAAGTGTACGTGCGTTTATGTGCATCTTTGTGTCATGGTTTGTATTATTCATTTCATTACATTGCATGACAGCATAAAAAAGTCTATGAGGAAGTGGCTGGATCTTCGTGTGTATCTGCACTGCACGAGGGGGACTTGACATAGTTCAGTTTCTTTCAGTGTGTTTTGAATACCAGCTGTAGGTCTCTTTCAGGAATAACTGGGGAAAACAAAACACCATCAAGATGTGGATCCTGAAAGTAATTATGTGTGTCTTCAATGGTGTGATATTTGTAAGTAACAGTTTTCTTTACTTCTTTTACACAATAAAAATGCTGATTATAATTCCAGAACTATAGACACTGTGCTAACTTAGTCACATGAGATCTATTTTGCTAATTTTGTCACTAGATCTACAGAGCTGAAGGGTATTTGAATAGTGTTAGCCCAATTAATTCATATTAGAAGATACTGATACAGATGATAGTACAGTTCAATTATCTTTATCTCAAGAGTGCTCAAGGTCTTTTTAGGCTTGTACTCATTTTCTGTGTACTAAAGACCAAGACAGATCCAGATACATGGTACACCTTTAAAATGGTTCTTCAAGGGTTCTTTAGTACAGGCAATGGTTCTATATAAAACCATGAACATTCAAAAACATTGAAATGTGTAAATGGTTCTTTGTATGGTTAAATAGTTCTCCTCTATGATGGAAAACCAGTTGTTCTTTAAAGAACCCTTTTAAAAAAATGGTTCTACATAGCACCAAGAAGCGTTCCACTACGTTATGATTCGAACTCTTTTACAGTACTATATGTAACCTTTTTACTGGGTGTTATTAATTCGGTAACACTTTATTTTGAGTAACTTTTTGTAGATGATTAATAAACTCTTAATAGAGTATCAGTAACGCATCAACGACATATCAGTGAAATAGCAATAGTGAAGCATCTGAATACATTGAGGAAAATATCTTGAAGATGTACTGTTGATACATTACTTACATTAAGTAGATGTACTGTTGAAATGTTACATTAAGTAGACTTTATATGTTACTTCTATTACGCAAAACCTAACCTAACCAAACCTAGCCCTGACCCTAATCCTAACCCTAACCTTAACCAAAACCTAATCTAGTTAAGCTCCAGTTACAGAATAGTGTCAGCAGCAGGTCTATAACAGCTTGTTGAGGATGTTGAGATGGTCTCTATGAGACCTGTTACATGTTCAGTGACCTCTCAGGTTAAACATCTACAGATACGAACTTGGACACTCCAAATAAAATAAAACTACAACAGAATTTAGCAGATTGTAAACTAATTTTATTTACACAGTTCATAAAAAGTATCTTGATAATCTACTGAATGTATTCACTGCTGCTACACCATTAATGTGTTGTTGGTGTGTTACTGAGGGTCTGTTGAGTGTTTATTTCATCTAAAAAAGACCACTGAAAATAAAGTGTTATCTAAATTCAATCAATAAAGTATATAATGCTACCTCATGCTTCCAGAGTGCTGCTACTCTGGACTGTTTGTTCAGTTTTCTTCACTTAAAATGACACCAAAGAGAATGCATATTGTGTATCAAGAAAATGTGTTGAAGTATTACAATGTTATTTTTTTTGCCGTATTGATGATCCCTTGTGTAGAAAGCATATTGCCCAGCACTATTCCAGAAGGCATGTCTCACTAAAGCTGGATATCTTAAACCCAAAGTGAGAATATGCTATTGGGCAAGCTTGAGTTTTGGCTTAAGCTATCCAGATAACTCAGAAACCTTGTATATCTCTTTTGGTGTAAACCTCATATAATGGAAGGCTCTAGTGAGTGTAGTTTGACCTGAGACTAATGCTGGGTGATGCCTTATGTACCAGCATTATTGCTGTATTTTTAGCATTATCTTGAGATATATTTGTTAGATAATGAGTGCTATATACATATAGTTGTGCTTTGTGATTAACATTACTTTGAAAGAAGAGTTAAACTTGTATAAAAAGTTAAACAAATAGATTTCCTTTCTGGAAATGTGCTTGCAACCCATTGTCAATGGACTAAATTGCTTGGTAGAACAGCTGTCTATTGTGATTATTACTAATAATAAATGAAACGATGCCCTGAATATTGGTTGATCATATTGTATTTGCTCACTATTTTATAAACGTTTTAGCCTCTTGAAGTCATGTGTTGTGTGATTTTACCACAGTTAAGGGGATTTCGATAGCGATGTTTCATTCTATTTGTCAGCATTTGCTCAACTTTGTGGAGCACTGTTTCTTCTCTATTTCACTTCTGCCTTCTAATATGTTTTTTCTGTTTTTGGCCTGTCTCTGTCTAGCTGGCTGGTGGAGTGGCTGTGTCTGTCGGGATTTTGGTTGAAATGAACAGCAAGTATCTGCGAACTGTCTTAGATCACATTAAAGACTCTCCCCCTGCGTTGGCACAGGTGGGCAACGTGGGCTACCTGCTGATCGCAGTAGGGGCTGTCCTGGCCATTATGGGCTTTCTGGGCTGCTGTGGAGCCTTATGCGAAAGCAAGTGTATGCTGCTGACAGTAAGTGACCATGACCTTTGACCCTGGTCATTAGACTGTAGAGTTGAAATTGAACACTGAGCTCAGCGTGTATCCTTTCAGCTTTGATTTGAGGGTATTTACATCCAAATTGGGTGAACAGTGTAGGAATTACAATGATTTTCATACTTGTCATGTTTAATTTCAGTACGCTGTGGTAGACAGCTAAAATAACAATAACTTTGTCAACATCCAAAAATTTTTGGACTTGACTGTAGTAAAAGTATTTTTGCTGTCCAAAACAATCAGTGAACCTATATGCGTCTTCTATATTTTTATATATAAAGTTGACAGTGATGAACCTCCTGAGAAGGCTGAATAATTTGTCAGTTTAATTTGTTACAATCATCATACTCATTATATTTAAAGCCTTAAATTTATAAATTCCAGTGGAATTTATTTGTTTTGTGGGATCTAGGTAGATACAGCCAGATCCATAGGCATTAATATGGAGTTGGTCCCCCATTGCAGCTATAAGAGCTGTGTCTGTGTGTCTGTGGAAATTTTTGCCTGGCTTGCAATCTCTGTTCACGTTCATTCATCGATGGGGTTGAGGTCAGGGCTCTGTGAGGGCCAGTTGAGTTCTTCCACATCAAACTCACCCAACCATGCCTTTATGGACCTTGCATTGTGCACTGGGGCTCAGTCATGCTGGAACATAAAAGGGTCTTCCCCAAAGTGTTCACACAAAATCGGAAGCATACAGTTGTCCAAAATGTGTTGGTCTGCTGAAGCATTTAAATTTCCCTTCATTGGAACTAAGGGGTCTAGGCCAACCCTGAAAACAACCCCACAGCATTATCCCTCCTCCACCAAACTTTACAGTTGGTAAAATGCAGTCAGGCAGGTAATGTTCTCCTGACATTCGCCAAACCCAGACTCGTCCATCAGACTGCCAGACAGTGAAGCGTGATTTGTCACTGCACAGAATACATTTCCAATGCTCCAGAGTCCAGTGGCAGCGTGCTTTACACTACTCTATGTGACGCTTGGCACTGTGCTCGGTGATGTGAGGCTTGCATGCAGCTGCTCGTCCATGGAAACCCATGTCATGTAACTCCCAACGCACAGTTTCTGTGCTGATGTTAATGCCAGAGGAGGTATGGATCTCTGTAGTAGTTGAGTCAGCAGAGTCGGCAACTTTTTATGCCCCACTCTGTAACTTTATGTGGTCTGCCACTTTGTGTCTCAGTTGCTGTGGTTTCTAAACACTTCTGCTTTTGTAACTGACTGATTGTGGAATAACTAGGAGGAGCGAAATTTTGCTAACTGACTTGCTGCAACAGTGGCATCCTATTATAATACCATGCACAAATTCAATGAGCTCTGTAAAATGACCCATTCTTTCACAAATGTTTGTAAAGGCATACTGCATGGCTAGGTGCTTATTTTTATACACCTGTGGCAATGAGACCGAATGGAACACCCGAATTAAGAGGTGTGTTCCAAAACGTTTATCCATATAGTGTATCAGATGTATTGTAGCATAGGGTGTGCACAGAAGTAGTCTGGATAACTCAAAGTTTGTGCCTATGACTAGGCTTCATTTAGAACTGACACGGCAAGCAGAATAAAAGAGAAAGTTTTGCTCTTATTTCCAAATGGAGAGAACATGCTTTTTAAGCCTCGCATCACATATTTAAATATACAAATGAAAACCTTTAATGACTGTTTTAAAAACTAAATACAGACCAGTTAAGCACGCACAAGGCATCATGGGAGCCAATGCCACAATATGTTGATGCATGTTTCATAGTTAAAACATAATAAATAATATAATAATATAATAATATAACATAATAAATAATAATAAAACATGGAACATCTTTAACAAGCTCTAAATGTCTGTATGTAATCTAGACTGGCCAAAACAAATTCACATGAATCACAGTTAGCCTAGTGCTAACCTACGACTAGCATTCCATATAGGCACTAGCAGAAATTAGCCCTTTCGTAGAGGTTGGTTTTGGCATGAATTGAAAGACCAGCTCTTAACAGTCACGGCTAATGTAATGATAATTTACTGAGATTCAATGGGTTTAAAACCCAGGTACTAAACATTGCTCTATTTAACATGTCATTTCCTTCACATGTTCTTTCAGTTCTTCATCATTATCCTCATTGTCTTCCTCGCTGAGGTGGCCGGAGCAGTAATCATTTTGCTTTTCCAGCCTACGGTAAGAGCAAGACTTAGGGATGCAATAAGACAAAGTACTATTACTGCTCTTCTTTCTTTCATCCCTCCATTCTCCCATAGAAAACCTATTGATTTTGAAACTCCTTGAATTTTTTCAACAAACAGCACACACACATATTTGTAAGCCACTTATCCTTCTGGGTCATGGGAGGGGTTCCGGAGCCTATCCCAGCAGTCATTGAGCAGAAGGCAGGACAAAGAGCCACGCTTGAAATGAACAGCAAGCATCTGCAGGGAGAACTTATGATGGTCTTTTCTCCTGCCTTAGCGCAACTGGCTACTCTGCTGATAACACTGAAGACAGTACTGGCCCTCATGAACTTATTTGCTCTATATCCTCTATCCCAACCCTACTATCCTTTCTTGCCATCACTTCCATAGAAATTCATTCACTTTGCTACTCAAATTATGAGCTACAACTACCAGATAGTAAACACAGATTGACCCACAGAATAAGACTACATTTCCTACCGAGTGCACTCAAAATATACACTATATGTCCAAAAGTATCCAGATACCTAATCAGTGAAATGAACTACTTTAAGGTGCACTGATTGCTGAGACACTCCATTGTGCAAACTCAGTTTGTATAATCTCCAGAGAAAAGCACTGATCAATACAATGGGACACTCTGGAGCAGCAGCACATGAGCGTAGGGTCACTATGTCCAATGCCACGCATCAGTTAGAAGGGTATAAAGCCCCTCCATCATTGGGCTGTGCAGCAGTGGAACTGTGTTCCTTAGAGTGATGGAGCTCATCTAATACCTTTGGGATGAGCTGGAGTGATCCAGAACTAATCATCCATCATCAGTACCTGACCTCACTGATGATCTTGTGGCTGAATGCAATCAGATGCTCACTGCAATATTCTAACAGCTTGTGTAAAGCCTTCTCAGAAGAGAACAAACTCCCTATTAACATCCTTGATTTCAGAAGAAACTCTGAATAAGAAGGTCTACAAACTTCTGGGCATAAAGTGTAGCTTGATACTTAAACCTACACTCTTAAAAAAGAAGGTTCTTTATCAAATCGAAAGGTTCTATAATGTGTTCTATATAGAACCGTTTTATGCATAAATAGTTCTTTGCATGGTGATATGTTCTTCAGACTGATCGTGAATGTGCTGTAAATGGCTCTATAGAGCACCAAAAAGGGTTTTACTATTGTTATGATGTCAAGCTTGTAACAATAGAAGAACCCTTTTCAGTGCTACATAGAACCATATACAACACATTCTCCTTCAATCTGAAGAACTCTTTCACCATGCAAAGAACTATTTAAGCATGAAATGGTTCTGTACAGAGTTTGTGGTTCTAAATAGAACCATTCTCTTTACTAAAAATCCCTTGAACAACCACCTTTTTTGTACATGTACAAAATCAAACTGCACTTAAAATAGAACACTGAAACCACAGCTGGCCCACGTTTGTGTTATTATTAATACCAAATAACTTTCATTTTCTCTTTAATTGAACTTTTATTTGTTTGAAAAGGTAACAGAAGAACACTATGTTCACTAACTAGAATATCCAACTAGAATATCTAGAATATTCCCTGTATCTTCAGCAAACACCAAATATTTTTTTAGGAATTAT